>NC_062549.1:70711698-70816698 GCF_016906955.1 Phacochoerus africanus | reverse complement strand
CAACCCTATTACATGCTGTTCACTCTCTAAGGACTCAGAAAAAAATGATACATAACTATAAAGTAATATCTGTCTATCCACCCACCCATCTATCCATCTATCTACCAACCTACCTCCCTACCTAGTCTATATATGTGTATAAATCTACAGACCTATTGGTAGTGTCAACCAAAAAACAATGCTGAAGACTGAAACTAAGAAAAGAGTTTATTTGGGAACTTAAGAATTGCAATTCAGGAGACACAGATTAGGGTAAAAGCAAAAGAGTGTTTGGGGAAGAGAAAGAGTCTGGGGCTTATGAAGGCAAAAAACCATGAGACTTGTGATTGACTCTGACTCAAGTTGGAAGATATTTGTCCTTAAGGCATCAGGCATTATTACAGGGTAGGGGTCCAATAAGTAGATAGACTGTCATGAGTTATTTTAGGGTAAGGGTCTGGTAGGTATCTTGAATTTCTGGTAGATGGTCTGGGTGACTTCATTAGGGCCACATGTGGTCAAAAGATCAGATTCCATCCAGGCTGAGATGTGCAAAGTCTCACTGTTATGGCATCCTGGTTCCATTTTAGAGAGCGATATTGACTCAATTTTGATTTTTCCTTTCACAATATCAATTTGCCATATCTATCTATCTATCTATCTATCTATCTATCTATCTATCTATCCTGCAAATGACAAAAAGTTTGAGTAAAATTTTAATAGGTGAATTATGTGCTGGGTATAATGATGTTCTTTGTACTTTTCTTATGCTACTAATCTTATTATTTCAAGTTTTCTGTAAATGGAATAGTTTTCAAAAAACAAAATTTTCCAAATTAACAGTTTCTCTATGGCTTTAGGATTAGCTTCATGGGCTCTGGATTTATGTACACCCACTTCTAATCTTGGCCTGACTACTTATGACCTTTGGGCTCTAGGATAGCACCTTAACTTCCTTATGTGCTCCAGTGTTTTTGACTGTAAAGTGGTAATAATAAAAACACTCTTTATAAAGGTTACTGTGTGGATTTGATGAGATAATCCAAATTAAGTTTAGCACTGTACATGACGCAAAGCATTGTTCAATAAATGTTATTGTTACACAATGAGTATTCAGTAAACTCTAGTTAATTACAGGGGTTCATGGTCGAATCATTTCAAAGACAATGAGAGGAAATAGGGCTTCAACACGTAGGGTTGGATGCATTTCTGAAGTCCTTTTCATTGTTATGATTCTTTTATTCCTTAAAAAATACCTTGTATTTGATCGGAAGACAAATAGGTTGAATTTTGAATGCTCTTTACTCAGGAGCAATCTCTATTTATTTAAAAAAATATGCTGACCTTATGGTCCAAATGAAGATTCTAACTGATTTTCAGAAGAGACTTCAAATGAAACAGATTGAACATCACATGCTCCTTCCCACCAAACCAGTAATAGACATGGTCTGTTACTTTCTAATTACAGCCAATAGTTCCTGTAAAAGGATTAAACCATACTGTCACTCTTTAACAGTGGCATTTTCTAATGTCCTAGTCTTGCTTGTTTTGGTATAAAACCCAAGTTGCACAGCATTTGTTTCACTCTTTTACTTGATTCTCTTGGTGAAGGAAATGAGTCTTAGATCAGTTGCATTAAAGAGTTCAGAGTCATCCACTCATAAGTGATGGAATTCAGACTCTGCCCTGGATCTGGTAAGCTTCCTTCATGTCAATGCTCTCTTCCTCTTTGTCTTAGCAAAACTGACCCTGAAGGAGGGTTTATTATCAACTTCAATTTTTCTTACCAAGACTTTGCCCATCCTCCAACTCTCTTTTGCTCCAATATTCTGTTTTGGCTACTTTTGAAATACTTTTCTGGAAGTGGAAAGCAAAGAGATCACACTTTGGAGTTGAGCAGAGCTGGGTACAGAATCTTGTCTCTGCCACATCCTTGCTGTGTGCCCTCAGTGTGACCTTGGCAGGGAGGGCAGAATAACATTCACATTAAGAGTGAGGTCTCTGGGGTCAGACTGCCTGGATTAGAAAGCTGCTTAAGTGGACTCCATCCGTTAGGTGAGTCATTTTACTTTTTTTTTTTTTCTTTTTAGGGCCAGACCTGTGGCATATGGAAGTTCCCAGGCTAGGGATTGAATCAGAGCTGCAGCTGCCTACACCACAGCCACAGCAACTCAGGATCCGAGCCTCATCTGTGACCTACACCACAGCTCACGGCAATGCCAGATCCTTAACCCACGGAGGGAGGCCAGGGATTGAACCCACATCCTCAAGGATACCGGTCAGGTTCATTAACACTGAGCCACAGTGGGAACTCCCTAATTTTACTTTTTTTCTGTGTCAGTTTTCCT
This sequence comes from Phacochoerus africanus, assembly GCF_016906955.1. Taxonomy (NCBI): domain Eukaryota; kingdom Metazoa; phylum Chordata; class Mammalia; order Artiodactyla; family Suidae; genus Phacochoerus; species Phacochoerus africanus. The sequence goes on along the minus strand of NC_062549.1, from coordinate 70,814,371 downwards.
GTCCTTAAATGAGGATAATAGAGCTTACCCAATAGGATTTTTGGGAAGGTTGATATAATTATGTGAAATGCTTACAGGAATACCTGGCATATAATAAGTATCTTTCTGATTTTTAGTTTTCTTATCAAAATGGAGGATCAAGTCTATTTCATATGTCTAATGTGAAGATTAAACTATGCTAAGTTAAAAAACCCCACAAAGTTGCAGCCCTGTACTGTTCATTAATGAGCATCCATCCATTCATTCACTGTGTGTTTATAGACCTCCTTCCATTGTCCTCCTACATTTTAAGGTACTCAGAGAAGATTCAGTCAAGAATCTGTGCTCCTCTGATCTGTGGGAAAAAAAAAAGAGAATGAGTTGCTGTTCTTATAAAAAATGAGGACTGAATATAGGCCTGATCTACAAATCTTAGTAAAAGCATCTTTTGTTTTTTCTTATCTTCCATCCTTACTTTTAAGGCTATCTAATTTCCCTTTGATTCTGGGTTTAGAATCTCATTTACTTTTCCACACACGGTATTTAAATGTATCTAAGTCAGCATTTAGCTAATAGGGAAAATGAACATTTTGGGGGCAGTTTGAAGTTACAAAGGGCTTTCATGTAAGGCTCCGCCTTTGGTCCCTTCTGATGCTGTGAGGGACAGATGCAGGCCCATTATCTTCATGAAAGCTCCCATGAAACCATGTCTGCCACAGATTCTTAGTGATTAGCAAAATAAAAAATTTAAAAGTAAAAATAGTCCTGCCTCTTTTCTTTAGGAAGCAAACAGATTCTAGAATCGGCAGGGACGAGAGCTGGAGGAGGAAAATTGGCCTTTTTTTTTCCTTTTCCTTTGCCTAATTTTTCTGACAAAACAAAAAGATTTCGACATCATTTTTGTGACAAACTGTACCCATATCTTTGGAATTTTGGCAAATTTAGCATCAATCATGTGCATTTTCCCGTCATTTTCATCAAAATTTCATTCTATTTATCTCGTTGGCAAAGTGAGAAGCAATTTTTGTTTGCTAATGTTGCCTTTTTCTCTTGCTACAGAAAAAAAATAGTAATATTAAGGCGGGGTGGGGGGCACTCCCATTCTTCTGCAGGGAACCTCTGTGTGCTCATTTGTATGTACAGTCTATTGCCACTATTTTAGCATATTTTCATTTTATTTATAGGCTTGAATCATTTATTATTTGCTCACAAACATTTTGCCAAGGACTCTTAATTGGCCCATATAGCAATTAAAACTTTATCACTTAAACCGTTTGGGGAACAGGAAAGCAAAGATACCAAAATCAGCATAATCAATTTGGCTATAAAACACTACGTGTGACTTTTTATTTTATTTACGATAAGGAGTTTGTTCTAATGCTTTGTAAGTAGCATCACTGCTCTTTCTAGTTCTACATAAATGAGATTCATACCTAATGTGTCTCCAATTTTCGAAAACAATCCCTCACATACAGTGTTCACTTGCCATTATGGCTGTGCCTACCCGTCATAAAATGAATATTTGGGAAGGAATTATTGGTGCATGCAGGGTGTTCATTTTTTAATATGAGAATCAGTTCTGCCCTGCAAGTCTCTTCATCAAAACTTCCCCTTAGAGAAGTGGCTTTTGCTGTTTTTAGGGACTATTTCTAGACAAAAGTCACAGCAAGTCTATTCCCTACTGGCTTAACTTTAGCAGTCTGTGCTGTAGACAAAACTTTGCAGATAGATGAAAAAAGATTTTTTAATATAAATGTAATGGTTTGGAAATGTTTATTCAGGGTAGGCACAGCATCTGTTAGTACCTTACATCCCTGGGGAAGATTTCCAAAAGACTATAATGAATAAAGTGGAGAAAGTTGGAATTTTATTAAAACCCCAAAACTATTCAAAGAATGATGAAAATTCCTTCTTAAAGTTCTGATGAGTAAAGAGTCAGAAAACATGCACGAACACTTAACATCTCTATTCAAAGGACCAATCATGAGTCAAGTGTTGTGCTAAGGCACTTTCACCTGCATTATCTCATTTAACCCCCACATAATTCCTCTGAAAAGGATATTACTAGGGTCCTATTTTTATAGTGGAGAAAGCAGGTAATGCATGGTAAATAATCATAAAAATGATAAGTTAAATTGGATATAAAATAAACTCTGAAGAAAAAAGAGAGATTAGAGGAGAGATCTGATGTTTTAATGAGGGTTCAGGGTTGCAGGAAAGCAAGACTTGAAAAATGACTTCAGCTTCAGAACCTGCTCACCTTCTCTGGGACAGTGCATCCATACCCTCCCCTCATCCCCAGCAACCTGGATTTCTGTTTTCCTAATCCTCCAGACTCCAACTCCCAAGGTCTGGTTTCTATTTTCTAGGACTGCAGATTTAAACATAGAAGGATGTGGAATTTTTTTTTTTTAATCTCAGTAAATGAGAAGACCTTTTGTAATATTGGAAATGAAGGGTTTTTCTTTGCAGACTTACAGATTTAAAACCAATCCTGAATTTCTAAGCAGGGCAGTGGTCCTCCGCAGTGGGCTGCCTCCCAGGAGAGGCTCTACTTTTAAGGGGGAGAGATTGAGGGGAGAGAAGGATGTGTCCTGAATGTTGGTCCATGTGACCTGTCCCATCCTCATGGCTGCTCAGGAGTTAGGGATGATTTTGTTAAAGTCCAGATGAGAAAAATGAGGTAGAAAGAAGGTAAGTAACAAAGTAAGCAACAAAGATGGCAGGTAAGAGAAGAAACGTGGATGCAAAGCTCAGGTGTGTCTTTGGCCAGTACCTATGGACTTTCCACTAGGTTCTGTCAACTCAGTGACATTGAGGATGGTCTGGGCATCTTACCTCAAACCCAACAAGCTGCTCCTTATTGCCTTGGAGAGCAGGGTAGAGAAGAGGGAGGCTGATCACATGCATAGACCCACAGGAGGCCCTTTTCAAATGACGGCAGGAAAAGAATAGGATTTTATTCGTACGTGGGTTAAATTCTGCTATCATACAGCATCAGCTCTGATGATAGATATTAAGGACGCTGTGGCAATCAGTACGGAGTATGCTTTTTCCCATACAGAGATGATGTGCTTGAGTCTTGTCAGTTGGACAGACACTTTGAGTTTGAAGGTTGAAGCACACATATATTTTGGTCATAAACAAGAGAATCATTGGTTTATATTTATGGGTGTAGGACAGACAATGTTATTGCCTGCTTAACTTCCGTTCTCCTTTTTCCTTTCTCACAGAAGCCCACATTTGTTCAGGATGGCAATGTACTTTGCCACCCTGGATCTGATCTAGGGTTTAGTTAGCCAAAGCCAATCACAGTCATCACTGTCCTTGCTTTCCTGGTCTCCATGGCAGAAGGGGTGGCTGTGAGACTTGGTTCTGCCAATGGAATCTAAGAAAAAGTCTGTTAAGATTGTTTCTGGAAAGGATTTTCCGGAGTTCCCGTCGTGGCGCAGTGGTTAACGAATCCGACTAGGAACCATGAGGTTGCGGGTTCGGTCCCTGCCCTTGCTCAGTGGGTTAACGATCCGGCGTTGCCGTGAGCTGTGGTGTAGGTTGCAGACGTGGCTCAGATCCTGCGTTGCTGTGGCTCTGGCATAGGCCGGTGGCTACAGCTCCGATTCGACCCCTAGCCTGGGAACCTCCATATGCCGCGGGAGCGGCCCAAAAAATGGCAACAACAACAACAACAAAAAAGAAAAAGACAAAAAAAAAAAGAAAGGATTTTCCCTTTCTTATACCGAAGAATAGACATGGTGGACACTACCTTTTACTTCTTTTCCTGTGTTGGATGCAGATGTGATACCTGGAGCTGCGTGGCCATCTTGTGACTATAGGAAAGAAAACATTCTGTCCTGACAACCAACCATGCATCAGAAGCTGTCCAACACACATCAGATACCACTTGCCTTTTAACTTCTTTAGTGTGTGCGTGCATGTGTGTGTAAAAACCAACACCTATTTTGTTAAGATATCATAGTTTAGTACTTCATTATCTGCACCTAAAAACATTCTTAACAGGTAGAGAAAAGACTGTAACTACAACTTTAACTATTATCTGAGCTGGGGATAAAAACTATCCCATTAAGGATATTTGTGGTACTCTAAATTACCCACATAACCTTTCCCAACAACAATCTAAACTGGTTTAATATGGGTCACATAGTAATACAAATGTGATACATAAATGCAAGTAAACAGATGACAAATTAGGTGAGTGAAAGCTACTTACAAGTCTTGGGGAATTTGTTTCAAATGTGTTTTATTTTATTTGTGAAATAAAATATGCTCTGAGTTGACACTGTTTCTTGTCCCCTTTTATGATGGCATCCCATATATATGAAACATTATTTCACACTAATTATCTGCCCATAGGTAAGGCACATCATCACAGTAAAATCAAGGCTTGACTTAGCCTTTCCTCGATCCTAGCCTAAATTTAAGTGTAGCCTAAATGACACCTGACAGAAACTTGTAGAGGTCACAGAGTCCTTGCTTATGAGAGACATTAATCAAACAAATGTCATTTGTCTAATTCAGTAGTTTTATATCAGAAGATTTATCTGAAACCTTATGAAAAAGGAAGATTCAATGAAAATAGATACAATACATTTAGCACATAAAGGCAAAACTCTAGAGAGCAGGGTTGCTAAATTATTATTTCAAAAATCTTGCTCTAAGATTGACAGATCATTTTGAGTCTCCTTCTCTTTCATTGACATTTTTAGAAAAATTGTCTCCTTAATTTTCTTTGCTCCATGCTTAAAGCTATCATCTTGATAAGTTAGTAGTTCCAGCTTTCCCTATGAATTATTTGATACTTCTGAGAACACAGAATCTTTTTGATAATTCTGAGAATACCAGTCATTTTGCAGCTTTCAAGAGGAAGTATCTTCGACTTGTTTTTGTTTTTCTCTCAGAGAAAAAAGTTAGGGAGTTCCCCGGTGGCACAGCAGGTTACAAATCTGGTGTTGTCATCACTATGGTTTAGGTTTGATTCCTAGCCTGGGAGCTTCCACATGCCTCAGGTGTGGCCAAAAAAAAAAAAAAAAAAAAAGAAAAAAGTTAGTCAATGTGAAAGGCTGCTTTCCACAACCATTACTGTTTAGGGAATGATTTGTTATGTTTCCTCTTTAGCAATTTTTATTTTTGTTTGTTACTTTTCCCCTTTACATATCTATATAAAGAAAATAAACAATGTTTTAAGAGTAGAGAAAAATGAATTTTATAGAATGCAAAAGCCCATCCAGGTAGCCAGATCAGGTGCCTGAATATCTTTATATATACCATTTGCATTCAGAGCATCGATGACATCATCCACTTCTCTATTTTTTTTTGTCTTTTTGCCTTTTCTAGGGCTGCTTCCGTGTCATATGGAGATTCCCAGCCTAGGGGTCTAATCGGAGCTGTAGCTGCCGGCCTACGCCACAGCCACAGCAACGTGGCATCCGAGCCGCATCTGTGACCTACACTACAGCTCATGGCAACGCCAGATCCTTAACCAACTGAGCAAGGCCAGGGATCGAACCTGCAACCTCATGGTTCCTAGTTGGATTTGTTAACCACTGAGCCACGACGGGAACTCCATCCACTTCTCTAAAGAACAGGTTTCACCTGGGAGGAATTTTGTTACTCAGAGTGTGAATAAGTGTTTCAAAAGCCACATTTTCATTTTGCAAGTCCCTTGCTCATGCTGTCTTTTGTTGTTTCTTATTCAAAAAGGAGAGGTAAGTAGATATTTTCCTGCAATTTTTTATAAAATGTTTATTTTTTTCAGGAATCAGGCTGGGGTTTGGTAAATTAAGGAAGACACGAAAAATTTCCCAAGTTGCCCATTTGTATATAACAGCAGGTGGCTGGGTTGAAGCAAACATGGAGCGTGCAAGGGAATTAAGGCAGGAGAGCTCCCTTATTTGGCTAAATAAATTAGCCCTAGGTTCACACATTAAAGAGATGCAGAAAAGCACTCCTTTTCTATGTTTGATAGCTTCAAAAGAGGAAAACATAGTTTTTCTTCTAAAATACATTTGACACTTTCCACAAAGTCTTTGAGGCCCCATGGTGAGGCCCTCACAGGTGGTTCACAGAGAAGGAGATTAAGTCTTTGGGAAGTGGTGTTGTTTAAAACCCAGATAGAATGAACAAATAGAGGCCAGGGTTGGAGCAAGAGGAAACCTTTGATGCTTTGCATTTAACTCCTTCAAATCCTTAAAACACTTTAATTCTCACTTTGGAGTGTCCTGTAGCCTGTGGGATAAAAAAAAAGAATTTGTAGCAATATCCAGACAGTGAAAAGTGAAAAAGGATTGAAAAAAAAGATTAAAAAGTGAAAAGGTAAAAATGTGTGTGTACACGCATATTTGTGTGCATATGTGGGTATGCATTGTGTGTGGACATGTGTGTATGTGCATGCATGTTTATGCATTGTGGGCAGGGCTGCTATTATTATCCATTTTCCCCAGACTAAAATAGTTATCTAGCAGTACCGGAGATTAAATGCATTGTTCAATATTACAGAAGGCATTTTTGGATTAGATCTTCCTCCATGCACTACAGACAGTTAAATTTTAAAATTATTAGAGTTCCCTGGCAGCCTAGTGGGTTAAGGATCTGGCCATCGTCACTGCTGTGGGTTGGGTCCCTGCTCCAGTGCGAGTTCCATCCCCTGCCTAGGGACCTTCCGCATACCACTGGTGCTGCCAAAAAATAAAAATAAAAAATGATTAGCTAAAAAGATGTAAGGTCTCTTTAATATATTTAAGAATATAAGAATATAAATATATTAAATATAAGAACGTCCTAGTTATGCAAAGAGCCATTTGAAAAAAAAAGTCTTGAATGTAGTACTGAACCCCAAGTGTTTGACAACTCATTTTAGCTCTCTTTCAGATAAAGACTAAATTCAAGGCTTCAGTCACTTGTGCTTACACAAGAACATATGGCACATTCTGTTGAGGACTGAGTAACCCTCCCCACACCAGCCAAATTCTAGTTAGAGTTATTACAGCCTCTTTTCTAAGGCTCCCTATAGCCTGCACTTCCCAAGCGACCGGGGATGAAGAGATGATTGTGTCACGTGCTTTGTGAGCTTCCTAAGGGAAAAATGAGGAAACTCGGGCTCGTCTTAGGATACAGCAGATGTGCAGGCTCCAGCGAGAGCCCTGCCTGCCTGAGCGCAGACAGCCATGAATCACGTGTTGTCACATTTCAGCAGGGCGGCTGGGCCAGTGGGGCTGGGCATTTGATAAGAAGGTGGTGGCAGGAGAGGCCTGAGGTCTCTCTGGGCCTTTTCTGTAGCCCTGGAGGTTAGCGCTGCAATAAACTTGGAGCTGGAGCTGTGTAACCCAGGCATCATCGCGACGTTTGATGACTCACCTGAAAGGAAAATAATAAGAGTCTGGAGTTTTCACTGTGGCTCGGCGAGATTGGGGGTGTTTTGGGATGCAGCTTCCATCCCTGGCATCTGGCATGGTGGGTTAAGGATTTTGCTGTTGCCTGCTGCTGCGGCATAGGTCTCAGCTCTGCCTCAGATCTGATCCCTGGCTTGGGAACTCCATGTTCTGTGGAGAGGCCAAAAAAGAAAAAATAAATAGAAAAGAAAAAAAAAAAAAGTCCAAAGGAAAAAGCTGGACCCTGGTTCTAACTTTGCAAGCATTATCCCGCTCCCTGGTTGGGTTACAGACACTCAGGTGGCTTAGACCAAGGCAAGAATCATCCTTGGCAGCAAAGGAATTCCACTCACAAAAGAAAGGCCAGCCCAGGGCAGCACAGAACTGGGGACTGTCTTGAGAAACACAGGCTCACTGAGCCCCCCAAGCAGTTCACTGGAAGGGAAGGAGGGACCTGTTCCCAGCATCAGGGGCCCACTTGGCTTTTCTTCCTCTGCAGGCAGCAGGGAAGTAGGCTGTTGTCAATCATAGGTCTCTTTTAGGGACAGAGAGCTCCGTGCCAGATTCAGGAAGTGACACTAAGCCTTTAGGAGGCTTCTTCAAGGTTATTCATTCCATTTATTCATCCAGCGTGTGATTGCGGAGCTCCTACCGCGTGCCAGCCCCCGTGTTCCCAGTGTGAGGAGCACAGACCTGCCCTCATGGAGCTCACAGTCAAGGCCAAGTGAGCCCAGAGTCTCAGAAAGCAAGGCTATTTTAAGCAACGTGGAGATGCAGGAAGGGGCTACCTGCCTGAAGGGCCCACCAAGAAGGGCGGCTCAAGAGCTCTGTGTAAACACTACCCTGGCTCCTTGCAGAGCCTCAGCCTCCGAGTCAGCATTTCCGAGAGCTGGCAGGGGCTGGGCGGCAGCCTGCGCATCTGCTGCTTCTCGCAGGAATAGCTGGGGGTTTAAAGCTCTTTCTATAAGGAGATCACAGCCCTTGACTTCTGATCTCCGCATAGGCTTGCAGGAGTTGGGAGAAGAACCATCCTCATGAATCAGTAAGCAGTTGGGAAATCGGATGTGCCACTCCCTTCCAGACATGGGAGCAACAACGCATCGGGAGTTTTCCGTTACAAAAAAATAAAAGGAAGAAATCGAGATGATGCTGTAGATAATATAATGGTGCACCCTTGGAACGAGATTGGAAATATCCTCCAGACCTAACTACAGAAGAGCGTGACTCCTGGGAGCACAGATTCACAAGGCCTAGGAGAGGAACTCAAATTCATGCAATTCCAATGTTGTCGTTTTCTGATGGAATGAAATTTTATGTCTGTTGGTCGGAATCATTGGTTTTCTCTAGGTTTGGAATTGAATTCTGGAGAAAGTGCTCATCCTGGAGGTTGCTGTTACGGTTTTGTCATCTAATACTCTGTGTGTGTATATTTTAATAGATGTGGTAGCAGCCATGAAAAAGAGGAAGGGAATGTTAATACACACCAGCTCCCAAGAGAGCACGGAAGCACTACAGATACACACAGTGGCATCAAAGCAACATTTCTTTTGAACTAAGTAATGCAAATTAGGTTTACCTCTATCCATCTCCCTTTTCATTAAAATGTAGTTTCAAAAGAAATGAAATATGGGTTGTCCTCATTTCCGGACTGAAAACTAGGCCTCGCAAAACAACACCAAGTTTTTGAGGCTGTCGTCAACACTTTCTATCAATGATGAAAATTTTTTTAAGCAGTTAAACCAGCATAGAGGAGATCCTGGCTCATGTGGGTGGCTCAAGCTTCTGAATGCGTTCCCTTCATTTTTTTGCCATGGAGGCAAATTCTTAGTGACTCCTGTGCAGTCATTTTTTATCATCACATCGGTTGTGCTCCCCCCACCACCTCCCTTCCTCTTTGTTGTGTTGTTTCCTGCGGGTTTGGTTTATTTCTCCCCCTCTTCTCTTGTCTTCCTGGACGTATTCTCCACGAGTTTATTTTCCATTTGGAATCTATTTTATCCCCTCTATGGGAGTATTGATCCTCTGTCATATAGACCACCTGCTTCCTGGTGTCCCCTCTCCACTGTCACACAGGCTATTATTGCATGTAGGTCACTTTTGATTATTCCAATGTTGGCTGCGGTTTTCCCAGCTGATGCCATAGAGCCTTCTCGTATATCATCCGGAGTGGCCAGAGGGCCCCCTGGCCTTTTGCTTGGGCCAGATAATTCACTCAGAGGCTGGACTCAAAAAAACAAAAAGCGGCCACATTTTCTTATTAATGGAAACAGAACTTTTGGGGGCGGGGTGGGAGGATGGAGACTAGATGAACAAATAAACGTGGCTTTTGCACATGACTTAAGAGAGAGAAAAAGCCTATGTATTCTTAGGCTTTGCTGTACAGCGATTCTCATGGGCAGGCCCACAATGAGGACTTGGATGAATGGCTTTCCACTCCCCCACTCCCCATCCAGTCTTCCACTGGTTCAAGGAACTGGGCTGCTTTTACTCTTTTATCAGGTCAAAAGGCCAGGCAACCACAATTGTCGTTAAAAATGGAGGGTTATTTCAGGAAGGTGTCAAGTCTGCTGAATTCTATAAAATATATTTTTAGGCAGATCTAATCTAGAGACTGTTGTCTTTGATTAAGAGAACTTGGTAAAAATCATCTTGCTACTTGGAAGACTCATTTTAGGCAAAATAAATCAAGAGCAAAGATACTTAATGGGTTTAATTAGTCACTCTGAAGTCTTGGGAACAGCTACACAACTGTACCTTCCCCCTATATAAAGGGGGGTGTGACATTCTCTCCTCCTTTGTGTCCACTTTCTTTTCAAGAGAGTTAGTTGCCATGCTGCAATGCCAGGTGGCTTCTGATAGAATGAGGGAGGGTGACTTAAAGATGTGTACCCGCTGAATCCTCCTTGGGCTTCTTGGTCCACCTTGCCACTTCTTTGAATGGCAAATTGATGGCAGGTGGGTATCACCCCATGCCCCTCCCATTCCTGACAGTATCTCATCATATATTACAAACAGTAGCAACCTTGTCTTTATGGAGCTTGCCTGAGTCTCCTTCCATGCTCTAACCTCAAGGCATATGGAGGACAGAGAATTGTGCGTACTTTCCTTTCATCTGCCTCTGGTACTTTCAGCAGAACCCTCAAATGGTGTTGAGCTGCCAAGCCATAAACCCTTGAAATTTCTCAGGCTAGGGAAGTGAATCACATGAAAGATGAAAGAGCTGGTGGGAGGAAAGGTAGGAAAGCTAGAAACATCTTTTCTTCAGATATCCTAGTAGGTGCGTTGCATGCTGATTCGGGGTTGAACACACCTATTTCTTAGCTAATGGTTACTTGTTCTGGGAAGAATGAGGCAGCTTAGGGAACTGTAGCATTATTGTCATTATTTCAGCCTTTCTGGAAGTGGGGCGATAAGAATTATATACCTTAATTTTTTTTTTTTAATGGGTAGAATCTTTGGGGATGATGGAGGCAAAACAAAACCTCCTGAAAAAATGAATAGCAACAGAATTTTTGAGTAGGGATAGATCTGGAGCTGTGCCTTTAAGAGTCTCACACATGTTTGCATTTAAAATAAAAGCCTTTAAAACCACAGGTTTTATTCCAGTTTATGGAAAGTGTTGATCCAAACCGGTATCTTTTTGATAATTCTCAGACATGAAAAACCACTTTAAAGCTCAAGTTAAATGGTTTGTATATAATACACTGTCCCTTGAATAACTCTGCTTGAATTAATTTCAACCAAGAGCAATGCCTGTTATAAACAGAACTGATGTTTTCAATACCAAAATTCTCTCAGAAATATAGGTCTTTTGATAAAGTAAGAAATGACATGTCATTTCCCCTTTTAAAGGCTTGCATAAATCCCTCCTTGTTATTCTGTGGATTTTCTCTTTGTCTAACATACTTGTGGAAGCTTGGGCAATAACTGCAGCCTTGGAGCATAATGATTGCAGTCAAGTGTCTAATAGGTGTTTTCCTTTGTCCTGGTTGTGAACCTCTGCCATGGTCCATGTCCTTGTATTTAAATCATTGAGCTAGCAGCTATGAGGCCAAAATACATATCACTGGGAAAGGGTAAAAGACAACACACCATAAAACTTGAAGCTAAAGGGGTAAATGAAATCTTAGTGTGAAGTCTTTGAATGTTGTAACTGAGCAATAATATGAACAGATTCAATTTTTAGAAAGATAAGGTTAGTTTCAGGATAGACGTTTCAATGGTGAGGGCAAGGCCAAGTATGGAGTCAGGAGGGTGGATAAGGCTCTTTGAAGAAAAGCCTGGCTAGTGTAGAGGCTGTGGAAGTGATGGAGGTGAGGGGATGGTTAGGTTGCAAGATTACAGGGTAGACCTTGAGGACTCAATACCTGATTGGGTTTGGAAGGTAAAGGACAGAGTGACTTCAAAGGAAAGGTCCAGATTCTTGTGTGTGTAACAGAGGGTCATATGCTGAACTGGAAAGCCCAACAGGAGGTGATGCTCTGGGATTGAGATAAGAGAAGTTCAAAACACTGATGGAACACCCAGATTTATTAAAAGGACCAAGGGGGAGATAAAGATGGAAGTCAGTACTCGGGAGTCAGTATATGGAAATTAAAAGTAATTACAGGTATGGAAAAGGACGAGGTTGGACACAGAGGGTCACATCAAAATGAGAAGAGAAGAAGGCCTAGGATAAAATGAGAAGAATATCAAGACTGAGAAGGCAGGATCAAAGGAACCAGATTCCAAGAGGTGAGGATGTTTGACAGAGGAGGAGGTGTTTAATGGTAAATACTGCTGAGAAGATAAGGACTGGAAAGAATTGATTTGAGTTTATTGTCAGGGAAAGTAGGTTCAATGGAAAAGAGGGGACAGAAATCATCTTGTTCTTGGTTGACGGTGAACTATAGACAAAAATTTTTCTAATTTTGACAGTCTATTTGAAGGCCGTGAGTTTCTTTATGCAGATTTTCAACCCTGCCACATGTGAAAACTTCATTTAGACATAGAGGTCATAACAAGTTAATTTTCAACTTTGGCTTCACTTACTATGGCAGGTAGACTGGGTTGAAGAAATAGAATCTGTTATGAGGACACTATCAGAAAAGAATGGCCGTGTCAGGTGAAACCACTGCTATTGTATAACTGTGAGTATTTGCCTTTGTCTCTGTATGTGTTTTGGTTTGCAGCCATTTATAGCTTGGATTCCATGAAGCAGTGGCAAAGGGGAGTGTGTTAGAGCAGCAGGCCAAAATTAAATTACAGCAACCTCGCACTTTGCATTAAAACCTTCACTCAGAGATGGAGGCTGGTAATCACGTCCAGATTTTCCTTAAAGACAATGGCCCTCCATGCAACTGGCCACACTCAGTTAATTCATGCTGTCAGCTGCCTTTATTGGCTGTGGGGAATGCAGTATTGATTCTTGAACTCAGCAGCAGCACAAAGAGCCACTAGTGCATGGTCAAAATGCTGCAATAAAGGGCTGGCAGCTTGAGAAAAGCAGCCATTCCATTGCACAAACAAGGTCAATTAGAGGACAGTGCAGTGTAATATAAATAGCATTAGCAGCCCTCTTCAACTCCGATGATATCACGCTGGCAGAATGACAGTAAGGAAAATAAGGTTTAATGCTGAATAAATATAAAGGCATTTAGTGTAATTTAATTTCAAGCTCTCTATCATTTTAAAAGTGCTAAGAGTAGCAAAATATTTAGCTTCGTCATGGGTAGGAATTTATGTCAACAAAAATGATTTTTTTTGGATAAAACTTTGTGTGAACTAGCCAATTAATCATGTACAGTAAACCTGGCCTTAGGAATTTGATTGAGAAGTAAACAATTTCTTGTCCGCAGATGCAATGTAGTGTGCCTACCTGTCATTTATTATCCTTTTTAGGATTAGAATTTCAAAATCTCTGGAGTGTCATGGAGAAGGAACAAAAGATATCATGGTATTTTTAGTTTAAAAGATAAGAGAAGATGGGTTTTTTTTTCTTTTTTTTTTTTGTTGCTGGAAATTACTAGGACCTTTTGTTTAAATACCTGCATTCATTCCTTTTATTTATGGGAGAAATTTTCTCTACCTTCTTTGTCAGCTCAAAATTAATTACAAATGTAAAACGCATCATGCTGTTAACACATACTCTATGCGGGAAACAAATTATACTCTCAAAATAGATAATGGACAGCTTGGAGAGGTAATTGATAAACCTACACTGGCTGCAATAACTGAAAAGATTTTAGAAAAAAATATATAATTGTCAGGAATGGAAAGAATGTGTTTGAATTCTCCTTAGTAATGAGTTGACTAGGAACAACTCATTAAAGTGTATAAAAGAGTTTAAAGAAAGTTTGGATCATGGTGTCTTTGAAATGTCCATTATCCTGAGTATGTATCATTTATCAGGCTGATGGTGTCCAGTAATTTGGCCAAGATGTTTTCTGAAAGAGGAGTATTCCAAGTAATCTAATGTTACCACTAGGTAATGGACCGCAAACCAGTCCCAAGTTGCTTTATAAAACTCCTTGAATGAATGAATGAGTTAATGTATCCCATTTTTACTCCATATGCCCTCTGCCATCAGCTAAAAGACAATATTTATTATCTCTTAACAGAGATATTGAAAGACTAAATACACCAATTTCTACAGATGTTAGAGTGGAAGAAGCACCCCATTTTCAAGACAATAGACTAATAGCATTTTGGGTCTGAGAAAGATGTTAAGAGGTGATCAAATCCCATTTCCTTCTGTTATCTGGTGAAATGTCGGAGCCAGATAAACTAAGCCATTTACAAGAAAATCATATATGTAGCCAATGGCAAACTTGGGAATATCCTAGGTTTTCTGATTTTTAAGTATCTACTAGTTCCTCCTTCACAATACAACATGCGAAAAGAAACATGTCAATCACACAGTTCTAGTAACTAAACTAACCACGTTCAGGGGAAAAATTTGAGAACCTTGAAAAATCAAAGTCCACCGACTTTCCAATCTCTCAAAACCCAGTTATATGTTTTTCCCAGATTTCTTCTGTGTGCCTGTATGTTTTAGCCATGAATATCTATTTCTAGCTCTCTATATCTGTCATAGACAACTTTCTTGCCAGCAGTTCTAAGTCTAGAACACAATCTTTCTAAAGGATGTATAACATTCCATTTTATAGTTATAGCCTCAATTATTTAATTTTACTTTCTACATTTTCCCCAATTACACTTAATGTGTAGTGAATATTCTTATATACATATTTTTAAATACTTGTTGCAATATTTCTATAGGGTACCTTTCTTAGAAATGAAATTGCTGGTTAATCAAATTTTTAAATAAAACTTTAATTTTGGAATCATTTTACATTCACAGAAAAGCTGCAAGATAATACACCCCTCACCTGGTTTACTCTAAAATTAGTATCTTATGTTACCATGGTAATATAATAAACTATATTTAATTATCAAAAGTCAGAAGCCAACATGGGTATGTTACTGTTCACTAAATTCCAGATTTCCATAGGATGTTTCGACAAATGTCTATTGTTGTTCTTGAGTTTAATCCAGGATATCAGTTGTGTTTAGTCATCGTGTTTCCTGTATCTTCTGGTCTGTGACCATTTCTTATTTGTTTCCCATCACCTTGGTAACTCTAAAGAGTATCAGTCAGGTATTTTGCAGGATAGATTGATGTTTGCACTTAAAATTTAATAATTATTGTTAAATGACCCCATAAATGTTTTAATAATCTGTACCCCAAATGCTAGTGAATATGAGTGACTATTTTTTTCTAACAGTATTCACTCAAGAAGATATTTATCTCTTACTAACATCTGCCTGCATGATGATAAATAGAATTGCTTCATAGATTTACTCACATTTACATTGAAAATATTTTCAAAGATTTATTTTCCATTTGTTTTTCTTTTCTTGTGTGTTACTATCTTACTCACTCATGTCCTTTGCCCCTTCTCCTACAAGGATATTGACTTTTCTTATAAGTTTGTTTCTTTTTTTTTTTAATGTCTTTTTAGGGACGCACCCACAGAATATGGATTGAATTGGAGCTATAGCTGCCACCCTACACCACAGCCACAGCAATGCGGGATCCAAGCTGCACTTGCGACCTGTATACCACAGCTCACGGCAACGCCAGATCCTTAACCCACTGAGCGAGGCCAGGGATCGAACCTGAGTCCTCATGGATGCTAGTCAGATTTGTTTCTGCTGAGCCACGATTGGAATTCCCAAATTAGTTACATTTTTTGACATACTTTTTCAAATATTAGAGATCTTGGCCATATGATTGTTTTTAAAATTTTTCCTTCTGCTATTTTTTCTACAAGAAGTTGCAAATCATTTTCTTTATAATGTCTAAATATTTACGGATAGTACTTTTTAACCCCTAGATTACAAAATGTCTATGAATTTATTCTCGTATATTTTGACTTTATTTTTTATGTATCAATCTCTGACATACCTAGGACTTATTTTGATATGAAGGGTCATGTAGGGATCCAGTTAGTTGTCTTTTATTTTCTTTAAATAGTTAGCCAGTTGTCCCAAATCACATTTGCTCTTATGCCTTGGATTGTTTTGGTGAAATGGAACCAACAACAATCTGAGAGAGAAGTTGTCATAATTTTTGTTTTTAAAGTGTAATAGAGCTTCCAATGAAGCAGAGTATGAGAAGTTATGTTTCACTGTATACCTCCACTCCCTTTAAAGTCCTTTATTATATTTACTTTGGTTGATGTCTCAACAGCATCTGATACTTGCTCACTCTTCCTCCTTGAAACTCTACTTCTTTGCACTTTCTGATACCATCATTCTCTCCTTCTTCATCTACTTCAAGCTCCACGTGTGCTCTATGCCCTTGAATTTTGCTGTTCACTGCTTGTCTTGAAATTTTGCCTCCAGATAAACAGGAGGAACAGAAAACAGAACCTAAACAGCTCCTATACTTACACTGGAGTAAATTCTGAGCAGTTAGTCCCAGCTTTTGTTCTGGGATGTACCAGGCTCCATGGGGTGCCATAGAAAGGCCTCCCCCTCCTTTTCATTTTTTTTTTTTGCATTTTTAGGGCCCTACCTGCAGCATATGGAGGTTCCCAGGCTAGGGGTCAAATCAGAGCTGCAACTGCTGGCCTACGCCACGGCCACAGCAATGCGGGATCCCAGCTGTATCTGCAGCCTACACCACAGCTCAGGGAAATGCTGGATACTTAACCCACGGAGCAGGGCCCAGGATTAAATCTGTGTCTCATGGATACTAGTCGGGTTCGTTACTGCCGAGCCATAACAGGAACTCCTGGGCTCTCCCTCCTTTTAACCCGATGGTCTCAGGAGACTCAGAGACCTCAGGAGTTGAAATTCCTTCCATAACCCTTTGGAGTTCAAACCTCTCAAGAACCCAAACATCTCAAGGGTCCCTCCAGGCTACTTTGAAGTTTCTTCACTTCTGTAAATAATTTTATTTTGCAGGAAGTTAAAGTGGAAAAGAGAATTGTCTAAGAAGTGCTAGGCTCTCTGTGACTGTCTCTGTCAGTTTTTCTACCTCCTTTGGACCTTATCCTATCTGCTATGCTTGGCATTTGTGCCTTCATACCGAGCTCCTGTGTGTTGATTCTTGATGTTCCTTAGGATTCTTCCCCAAGGAAGCTGGGTGAATGAAGTCAGTGACCAGCCCTTCATACTTCCTAAAGGGAGGTCTGATTCTTGCTGTGAAGTATCCCAGTCTTTCTGTCTGACCTTCCTGCCCCTCAAGGCTGTCTCACACTGACGCTCCAGAAATTCCAGTTGAGTTGTAGGAAATGGGTTAAACTAGTCCACCCTGCTTTGCGACCTCCTCAGGAGCTTCCAGGTGGTGGTGGTGGGGTGAAATCTGAAACCAGTTCCTGAAGTAAAGACCCGGAGAACCCAAAGAAAGAGGCAGATCACACCAGGTTGGAGGGTGGTAGGTTGAATAAGCAAAGGAAGCTTTGTCTTTTTTTTTTTTAAATGATTTTTATTTTTTCCATTATAGCTGGTTTATAGTGTTCTGTCAATTTTCTACAGTACAGCAAAGTGAGGAAGGCTTATCTTGAGCGGCCATAAGATGAGTGGAGTCCAACAGCCCATTATAGAGCACAGAGCACAAGTTCGGTGGTATTTTAGATGTGTTGGGGCCAGGGAGTAAAGGAACGATCTGAAGTAGTAGGTCCTTGAGTGGAAGGAAAGCTCAGACCAAGGTAAGGCAACAGTGAAATGACAAGCTGAAGTTGGCAGTTTCTGGAGGCACTAGGAGGAGGGCTGGCTGGCTGCTGTGGACCATGAATCTTAGGCTGTATTACTCAAAATCTTCTCCCCTCAGTAGTCTCCCTACTCTTCCTATAAGACTGTAGTCCAAGACTATGTACACATGGATTTCATGAAGACTAGTTTTAGCAAAGCAAACTCTGTGGGGAGCCTATATTTTTGGATTTCCCTGCTTACTCTCATAGTGAAAATTTTATTTTGTTAAATGTGTGCTATGCAGTATTAAAGTTACCCTTTGAAAAAGATTTCCTCAGAAAGTGTGCTGTATGTGTGTGTCTATTTATAAATTGCTTTTATGGTCATTTGACCTTATTTTTCTATATTCTTCTTGTTTCTCTTGGTTATTTTAAATGTTGTCACTAGCTGTGTATTTTATAGTCTGTCTACCTTAAGGGCCTTAAATAAAAGTGTCTTTTATTAACCTATAAAAGTCATTTTAACTATGCATACTTTTCTTAATTATGTCTATATAGGTAGATACATGTTTATATCTTAAAAAACAAAACCTTTACTTTCTCAGGAGCAATCAAGCCTAACAAATGTATGAGAATTCATGTTGGTCTTTTCTGAAGAAGTTTTTGGAACTTGTAATTTGCTTGAGAATAGAAATGAAGTGCAGTGTTTCTCTAAGCATTTTTTTTCTCAGGGTATTTTGTTTAAGTATCAGTGACAGTTTTTGTTTAAATATCAATGACAAGGTGTCTGTGAAAATCCATTTATCACCTGCTTCATCATACAGTAGCTCTCAGAATTTTCTCAGGGTCCACTAAATAGATTTCTCTATCTTTCCTGTCTCTACTTAAATATGATGTCATTTTATTTCCTTAGCTGGAAATACTGACATTGAAGCTTGAGAGCATATGTTCCCCACTAAGCTTTTGTTAGATCCCTGTTTTCCTTACCCCAAGATTAGATAATGATTCTCAATTTTGTTTGGTCTTTTTTTTTTTAACTTTTATTTCTTGAATGTATTTGAAATTAATTTTGGTGTACACCGGAGGATAGGAATTTAGCTTTACTCCAAATAGCAAATTTTTACCCATATATTTATGAATAGACAATTATTTTCAGATTACTTAAATTCTTTCTTAGGAGTTCCCATTGTGGCTCAGAGGAAATGAATCTGTCTAGTGTCCATGAGGACACAGGTTTGATCCCTAGCCTTGCTCAGTGGGTTAAGGATCTGGCTTTGCCATGAGCTCTGGTGTAGGTCGTAGATGCAGCTTGGATCCTTCATTGCTGTGGCTGTGGTGTAGGCCAGTGGCTACAGCTCCAATTTGACCCCTAGCCTGGGAAGCTCCATATGCCATGGGTGCAGGCCTAAAAAAAAAGACAAAAAATAAAATAAAATTCTTTCTTTATCCCAAACTAAATTGTTGGTATATATTATATACAGTGGTTTCTAGGATGTTCAATTTATTACTATTTTTTTCCTATGCCAATACTACACTGTTATAATTACTAGCTTATGTTGATATCTGTTAGGACAAGGGTCTCCCCTTGTTCTCCCCAAATTTCTTGGTTATTCTTATAAATTTTCTTTTACATGTGAACATTACACCTAGCATGCAAGTTCATCAAGAAAATATAATCTCTTTATTAAGGTCTTTAATAATCTTATTAAGTTAATCTGTAGGTATTTCATTATTTAAATTTTACAACTAGAAACTTTTTAAACTGCACTTTCTAATTAAAATATATCTATGATGGTTTTATGTTTGCCACCTTGCTGGATTTTTTCATTTGTATTAATGTGTTCCTAGTTAATTCTTTGGGATTGTCCGAAGGTTATCAATGTTTTGTCTCTTTGTTTTTCTTCCTTACTTTTCTTAATGCACTTTCTGGATAAATACATTATCTTATTCCTACTTTTAATAAGATTTACTGAATGTAATTTTTCTGAAGATTTCTGAAAGAAATCCTTTAAAAGATTTAGAAAGTTTTTCTAATTCATACGTATTAAGAATTTTGGGGAAGGATGGGTTTGATCTTCATCGTAGTTCTTTGGCATTTATTGAGATTATATATATATATATGTGTGTGTATATATATGCACTTATATATAAATATATGCACTATATATAAGTATATGCACTTATTGTATATGTATTTAACTCTATGCAGTGAGTGCCATTGACAATTCTTTCAAAAAAAAAAAATCAGTGATGTGCTCATAAACTGATCCTCTGTAAGAAAAAATGTTCTGAGTTGTAGCGTTTGCCAGTTGCTGTGTTGGACACACTTGTTACAGCAAGTTTCAAGCTACCATGTTTATCAGTTAGCTCACAAAATTGTTGATGATTTAATAATCAGTTCTCATGTGCATATAAATCAGCTTAAGTTCAACAACTTGTAAAACAACCTTACATTCTTGGCTAACTTTTACTTGACTGTTATGTAAAAATGCTTTGGGTCAAGTACCTTTTTAAAAGAAAGATGTTTTACTAGCTTTTAAAATTTACCTAAGTTTTGGACTATTCTGTCTTTCTGTCTCTTTGTGTGTCAACTTTGTGATCTATATTTTTCCAAAAATTCACTTTTTCTACATTTCAAAATTTGGCATATATTTATAGTGTTCTTTTTATAATTAAAAAAATTTCCTGTATTCCATATCCCTTTTTAACTTTCTATTGCTGATCGTTTATGTTCTTTTTCCATTGTTTAAAATCAAATTTGCAAGAATTTATTCTTTCTTTTTTGAGTTTATTTATTAATTTAAAAAAACGATCCTCAGGTTGTATACTTAAGTCATTTATGCTAACTTTCTTGGCTTCTAGGTATTTAAAGCCATAATTTTGCTCAGGTATATTAGATTGTGACAATGTTTTGGATGTACTATAGATTAAATTATTGACCATTCTTCCCATGCCCAATGCAAACTGCATTACATTTACAAAGTATTTAGCCAAACATACATGAATGTATTAGAAGGGGATTGGCTACATGGAACAAAAGCAGATGCATCAACTAGTCAATTGCTTTGGCCACCAGAGCCCCTAATACAGCCACTGTCACTTCTCTCACAAGATGATTGTTAGAGGTGAGAAGGTTAACCTTTTTTATTCTGAACATATTCAAATATACACAAAAGAATAGTACACTGAACCCCGGTATACTCATCACATGGAGTCAATACTCTGGATAAAAATTCTCCAGACTTAATTTATTCCTTTTTTCTCTTTTTCTTTCTATTTTTCTTCCTAGTGTTGTTCCATTTTATTTTTTCTTTTCCTGAATTGTAAAACATCAAATTACATATATCATGTTATTTAAGTTCCATGTATTTCAGGAGGTTTCTCTAAAAATATATGAATGTTTTCTCACATAACCATGATAGCACTATTTCACATAAAATTAACTCTCATCTGGTTTAATCCAATACCGAGTCCAAGTCAAATTTTTGTTGTTATGAAAATTCTTACAGTTGACATGTTTTAATTAGGATACAAAAAATATCTGAATATAGCACTTAGTTATTAACATATTATAAGTTTTTTAGTCTACCATATTCTGTCTTCTTCTACCTCCTGATTTTTCATGCCCTTGAACTTATTTAAGAAACCAGTTCTGTTCTCATGTACGATGTGCTGCGTTCTATATTTGCTCATTTGCTTTTACTTAGTGTCATATAACCTCTTCTTCTGTAACCCCTGTGACCTATAAATTGGAAATCTGCTTTCAAAAGTTTGATTAGTTGTTAAATTTTTTCCCATTGTGATTGAAGAACAAACTTTGATGACTAGTCCTTTCAAATTTTTTGAGACTTATTTTATGGTTTAACGTATAGTCCATCCTGCAGATATGCTTTTTATTTAATTATTCAAATTAAAAAAAATTTTTTTTTGTCTTTTTAGGGCCACACCCATGGTATATGGAAGTTCCCAGGCTAGGGGTAGAATTGGAGCTGTAGCCACCAGCCTACGCCACAGCCACAGCAACGTGGGATCGCAGCCACCTCTGCGACCTACACCAGAGCTCGTGGCAACACCAGATCCTTAACCTGCTGAGCGAGGCCAGGGATTGAACCTCTGTCCTCATGGATGCCAGTGATATTCGTTTCCACTGAGCTACAATGGGAACTCCACAGATAAGCTTTTTAAATTGAAGTATAGTTGATTTACAATATTGTATTCATTTCAGGTGTACAACTTGGTGGTTCAATATTCTGGTAGATTACTCCATCTAACATTATTACAAGTCAATGGCTATATTTCCCCGTGTTGTACAATATATCCTTGTTGCTTATTTATTTTACACAGTCATTTGTATCTCTTAATCCCATACCCGTATCTTGCTTACCCCTACCCTGTTAATCGCTAGTTTGTTCTCTGTTTTTGTTTTATTTTATTTCTTAGTGATAACACAGAATACTTTTCTTTCTCTGTCTGACTTATTTCATTAAGCATAATATTCTCTAGGTCCATTGTTAATAAGAGCTAAAAAGTAAAAAACAATCAACTTTTGGTTTAATTGATTTCCTGTTTTCAGTTTTATTGATTTCTGCTCTACCTAGTATTTTTTCCTTCTTGCTTTGGGTTGAATTTGCTTTTTTTTTTTCCTAGTTTCCTGAGGTGAAAACTTAAGTGACTGATACTAGGTTTTTTTTCCTTTTTTTTTGTCTCCTCCAGTTTTATTGAGATATATTTGACATACAACATTGTATAAGCTTTAGGCATATAGAATAATGATATTACATATATTACATATATGTATATATATAGTGAAATAATTGACACTGAAAGTGTAGTTACACCCATCATTTTGTATAGATACAAAAAATAAAGAAAAAGAAAAAATATATTTTTTCTTGAGAATTCTTAGGATCTACTGGCTCAACTTTCTAATATACCATACATCTTTGTTAACTATGGTTACCATGTTGTAAATTATATCTCTAGATCTTATTTCATCTTATAACTAGAAATTTGTGCCTTTGACCACCTTCATCCAGTTCCCCCTCTCCTCACTCTGATCTCTTCTTTTCTAATGTATGTGTTCAGTGCTATAAATTTCCCTTTAAGCACTGCTTTCACTGCATCCCACTAATTTTGTTAAGTTATGTTTTTGTTCTAATTTAGTTGAAAATATTTTAAGATTTTTCCTGATAGTTCTTTTATGACCCATACATTATTTGGAAGTGTGTTTTTAATCGCCACGTATTTTGGGATTTTCTCATTATCTTTCCCTTATTGATTTCTAGTTTAATTCCATTGTGGTCTAAGAGTAGACATTATGTGATTTTTATTCTTTTAAATTTGTTAATGTATGTTTTATGATTCAGAATGTGGTCTCTCTTGGTGATTGTTTCATGGTAGCTTGGGAAGAATGTGTATTCTGCTGTTTTTGGATGACGTAGTCAATAGATGTTAATTATATCCTGTTGATTGATGGTGCTGTTGAGTTCAACTAAGTCCATATTGATTTTTTTGCCTGCTGAATCCTTCCATCTATGATAGAAGGGTGTTGAAATCTCCAACTATGATAGCGGATTCATTTATTTTCCTTGCAATTCTATCAATTTTTTGGCCTCACGTAGTTAGATGTTCTGCTATTAGGTGCATGCACATTAAAGATTGTTATGTCTTTTCTGAGAATTGACCCCTTTATCATTATGTGATGCCCTTCTTTGTCCCTTGTAACTTTCCTTGCTTTGAAGACCGCTTTGTCAGAAATTAATATAGCTACTCTTGCTTCCTTTTGATTAGTGCTAGCATGGTATGTATTTCTCCATTCATTTATTTTTAATCTATATGTGTCCTAAATATAAAGCGGGTTTCTTATAGACGACATGTAGTTGGGTCGTGGGTCATGCTTTTTGATCTACTTTCACAGTCTCTGTCTTTGGCGCCTTTAGACCATCAGTGTTCAAAGTGATTATTGATATACTTGGATTTATATCTGTCATATTGGTTACTTTTTTCTAGTTGTTGCTCTTGTTCTTTGTTCTTTTTTTTTTTGTCTCTCATTCTTTCTGCCTTTGGTTTTAATCAAGCATTTATATGATCCCATTTTCTCTGCTTTCATTGCATATCAGTTATACTTCATTTTTTTTCACATTTTTGTTCTTACCCTAGAGTGCACAGCATATATTTACAACTATCCAAGTTCGCTGTTAAAGAACACTATGCCACTTCACTGGTAGAGTACCTTATAACAACAAAATAACTGATTCCTTCTCCCTTATCCATTGTATCACTATGGTCATTCATTTCACTTACATATAAGCATTCACTAATTATATATAATTAAATACATTGCTGCTATTATTATTTTGAAAAAACATTATCTATTAGATCATTTAAGAATTAGGTATAAGAAATATTAAAGTTTTTATCTTTACTTTTCCTTTCTTTAGTGCTCTTCTTTTCTTTATATAGATCTGAATTTCTTACCTATATTATTTCCTTTCCTTCTAAAGAACTTCCTTTAATGTTTCTTGCAAGGTAGGTACTGGCAATAGATTTCCTCATTTTATTATTTGAGGAAATATTTCACTTTTGAAGGATAATTTTTCAGAGTATAGAAATCTAGGTTGTTTTTTTCCTCTCAATTTATTTCACTCCACTCCCTTCTTGCTTATATGTTTTATGAGGAGAAGTTGAATATAATTATTTTCTTGCATATTTTTTCCTTTGGCTCCTTTCAATTTCTTTTCTTTATCTCTAATTTCCTGTAATTTAAAAATTATATGCCAAGGTATAGGTTATTTTTGTTTGTTTGTTTTTGCATTTGTCCTGTTTAGTGTTTGCTGAGCTTCCTGGGTCTATGTTTGTTGTCTGACTAGTTTGGGAAATTTGGGAAAATTCAGTCATTATTGTTCTAAATGTTTCTTCTGTTTCCTTATGTAGTTGTCCCTATGGTCCTTGGATAGTCTTTTTTTTTTTTTTTTAAGGTATTTTTTCTTTTATTTAGTTTTGGAGGTTTTGTTTGAGATATCCTCAGACTCTGAGATTCTTTGCTCAGCTGTGTCCAGTCTACAGATAAGCTCATCTAATGTATTTCTCATTTTTATTTCTTTTTCTTTCTTTCTTAGGATTTGCATTTCTCTGTTTTCATTGCTTGTCTGTTCTTACATGTTGTCTACTAGAGTTCTTAGAAGATTAATCATATTTACTTTGAATTCCTGAGCTCACAATTCCAGTGTCCTTGTCAGGTCTGGTTCTGCTGCTTACCCTTTGTCTTCAATTTTTTTTTTTTTTTGCTTTTTAGTATGCCTTGTAATTTTTTCTTAATAGCCAGATATGATTTCTGGATAAAAGGAACTGCTGTCCTTTGGTAATGTGATGATTATGTGGGATTGCAGGGGAATAATTCTATAGTCCTATGATTAAGTCTGTCTTTAAGTGAACCTATGCCTCTAGACTGTGAATTTAATTTCTCAATTTTTTTTTTCTCCTTAGGTGGGACAGGATGGCTAGGATGAATGGAAGTTGATTATTTTCCTCCCCTAAATTCATTAGTGTCTGGTAATACCTCTGCAGGTTAGGCTCTGGTGAAGTACTTTCTCCTGAAGGCAGACTTTGTTAGGAACAGTGCTGTGGTTTATTTCTAGTTGCTTTTTTTTCTCCTTCCCCGATGGAAGCAGAAGGATGTTTTTCTCCAGTATTTACCCTGAGAAGTTGGTCGAGCGCCCAGGAGTAAAACTCACAAGTGGGCGAGGGGGAGGATCCCTCTGTGATAGGTCTTCCTGGTGTTTAACTCTCAGGCTTGTCCATACTAAACTTCCAACAATCTTTATTTATTTATTTATTTTTGTCTTTTTGTCCTTTTTGGGCTGTACCCATGGAATATGGAAGTTTCCAGGCTAGGGGTCTAATCAGAGCTGTTGCTGCCGGCCTCCACCAGAGCCACAGGAATGCCAGATCCAAGCCGCCTCTGTGACCTACACCACAGCTCAGGGCAACGCCGGATCCTTAAACCACTGAGTGAAGCCAGGGATTGAACCCGCAACCTCATGGTTCCTAGTCAGATTTGTTTCCACTGTGCCACGACAGGAACTCCCCCAACAATCTTTAAATTATAGTTTAGGTTTTTCTATTCTAGCACTGGTTCCTTTGGCTGTTCCAGTAAGTCGTGACTTCCCTATATTCACCCGTCTGTCTCTCCAGTTTTGGAGATTTGTCCTGTGGCCTCACCTCTCTTGCAGATCCATGAAGAATTGTGGATTTTTCAGTCTGTTCAGCTTTTTACTTGCTGTTAAGATGGAGCAGTGATTTCAAAGTTCCTTGCATATAGAACCCAAATCAGAAGTTCAATTATTTTTAAAGTTCTATCTTCTCTTTCACATTTATTAGCTAGATTTCCTTTGTTGTAATAGGTAGTTCCAATAAGGTTCAAGATTTGAGTTTGTTTTATTTTAGCCTTCTCTTAATTAAGTATCATTATACATTCTCATTTTCTTTCTTTTAACTCACAGGTTTTCTGTTCAACTGATTTTAATAAGTTTTGAGTTTGCTCTCTTTGGTGCTCATGTGTCCTTCTTCCTCCATTTGATTCCTGTTGTAATGGTTGTAACCCCATTAGAATGTGTCAGTGTCTTTGAGCTCTGGAACAAGCTGTCTCAGGCAAATCTACACTTTATTCTTCAGACTTATAATCAACCACTTCTCCTAAGAACCTTGGTATTTATGGAGCACACTCTACATAGTAGGAACACTCATTGCTGTGGGGTGGTCATTGCCTTCAGGACTTTTAAATGGACAGAACTTCAGAATACATACTTTTTAAAGAAAAAGTTCATGATTCAATACATTTTCCAATTCAGATTTAATATCACACATTTTTGCTCTCGTTTTATTTTTGAACCGAATTTTCATACATGAAAATTCTTAATTCCTAACACAGCGACATGATTATATATTTGTTACATCCCATTATAGAAAAATGGGTCACATTATTAATTATATAACTCAAGGTCTTTGAGTTCTTACTTGATTTGTTGATTTTTGAAAAGAGGGACAATAAATCTTCAAATCCGATTGTAGATCTTTCTGTTACTCTTTTATGTAATTTTTTCTATTATATATTTCAAAATGTTCTTTGAGGTTCATAAGAGTTCAAAACTGTTATTTCTCTATAATGGATTATTCAGTTTGGCAATATGAAATATTTATCTTTGTCCTGTTTGATTCTTGTCACCTCGAATTTAATATGTCAGGTAATAATATTGTTATACTTGCTTTATTTATAGAATACATGTTTATTTTTAAACTCTTGTTGCCGTAGTTTGTGTTTTGTTCAAATAGCTTATTGTTAAAATTTATGTCTGTCTGTGTATGTGTATATGCATATGTGTTTGATCCACACAGGCATCATTGCATTTTTCTCCTTATTCAAATATTATCAGTCTTTTAAATAGAGACTAGATTTATAGATTTATAAATCTATACTTTATAAATTAAATGTGAAATAAATACTTTAAAACATATGTTAAATATAATATATAATTATATCAAATTATATAATGTTAAACATTATATATAATACATACATATAATTTGGGTTACTAGGGATTTAGAGTGGACAGAGAGTGAAGGAGTGTTCTTATAAAATAATAAATAAGGAGTTCCCTGGTGGTCTAGTGGTTAGGATTCAACACTTTGACTACTGTAGCCCAGGTTCAGTCCCTGGTCTGAGAACTGAGATCCCACAACAAGCCACTGCATGCCATGAGATAAAGAAAAAAAAAGTTTATTCAATAAAATTTAGAAAATGCAGGAGTTGCCGTCGTGGCTCAGTGGTTAATAAATCCGACTAGGAACCATGAGGTTGCGGGTTCGATCCCTGGCCTTGCTCACTGGGTTAAGGATCCAGCGTTGCTGTGAGCTGTGGTGTACGTTGCAGACGTGGCTTGGATCCTGCGTTGCTGTGGCTCTGGTGTAGGCCGGCAGCTGCAGCTCTGATTCGACTACTAGCCTGGGAACCTCCATATGCTGTGGGAGTGGCCCAAGAAAATGGCAAAAAAGACAGAAACAAACAAACAAACAAACAAACAAAAATTTAGAAAATGCAGAAAAAGAGAAAAAAACATCACCAACTCTATTTTTCTCAATGACTAGACAACCACTGTTAATCATTCATTCATAATTGCCTGTTAAGAGTTTATTATGTGTCTTTGCATATATTTCTTTCCAGCTAAGATTGTACAATTTAAGTAATAATTAATAATAATAGACTTCATTTTTTAGTGCTTATTTTTTTACCAGGAAATGTTTGCAGGTTATCTCAGTTAATCCTGCTAACAGCCTTAGGACATAGGTGATATGCTAACTCTAGAGACAGGGAAAGTGAGTCTCAGAAAAGTTAAGGGACTTGTCCAAGATGTCAGTATTAACATGGCCTTGGAAAATGGGGAGAAATTTTGCAGGCTGAACTTCCAGTAGAATGAAGTATTTTGGACTAATTTTCTGCTACTCTTGTGGGAAATCAATAGGTATTGCAGAATTTTGAAAAGTGGCCTTAATTGAGGAAGACTCTGTTTGGGTGTCTGCAATAGAAGGAAACTCAATTATAGCAGCTTAAGACAACATAATTAACGTTTTCGTGTAACAGTTAAGCCCACACCCAGGGTAGTACAGCACATTCTAGTGTTGTTCCAGCCTCTTTCCTTCCCCATACCTTCCTTACTGTGTGGTTTTACCCACATGTTTGTCACTACATGGTCACAGAATGGTTACTGCAGCTCAACCCTCATGTCTGTGTGTCAGGCAGTCACTGCAAAGCTGGAAAAATGAGTGGCACTACCAAAAATGGAAAATATTTCCAGAAATACACAGATGCTTTCTGCTTATATTTCAGTGGTCAGAAATGTGTTCCAAGGTCACTGTTACCTGTGACTGAGGCTAGAATATGGAGGGTTTATTTTTCTGGGTACACTGCCACCATAAACAAAATCTGGATTTTCTCTTGAAAAGAGAAAAGGAGAATGGAGAATGGATAATGGATAGACAACTATAAAGCTCCTATGTTCATCAAGTAGTTACTTGAAAATAAATTTCATAATATACTCTTAGTGTAATCTTCTGAGGCAGAGCAGGATTTCTGCTCTGGGGGAAGAAGGTGTGTGGGAAAAGACAGCACAGTGCTATAGCATGTGGAACCAGACCCACTGCTGCTGAAATTTTAAGAGAAACAAAATTCATCCCATTAGTGAGGAGTTTCCCAGCTGCATGGTTTGCCCAGAGGATCAGATGCTTTCTGAGCTCAGCACTGATCCTCCTGCATTTTATAGCTCTGCATGTCATTATTATGCTTTATTATATTATTTGCAACTGTCTTGGAGATGAGTTC
Source organism: Phacochoerus africanus (assembly GCF_016906955.1). Taxonomy (NCBI): domain Eukaryota; kingdom Metazoa; phylum Chordata; class Mammalia; order Artiodactyla; family Suidae; genus Phacochoerus; species Phacochoerus africanus. Next base: position 70,785,452 of record NC_062549.1, on the reverse strand, counting down.
AAAAAACCTCTGGTCCTGCAAACTTCCCCAGCTCTGCCCATGCTAAGTCAGGTGGTTTTGCATCTCATCAGCAAGTCACTAGGGAAGAGGAGCACTGAAGGAAATCCAGGGCCAGGAGAACACAGTTACGGATCTTTGGTGCGTTTACAATCAGTGTGTACCTTGTCCATCCCGAAGCCTCTGATCTGGAAACTTCTAGCCTTCTGCCGGTGAGCACTGCTAGATTCCACCAGCTGCTAATCCCCACTCTGGTTCTGGTGGATACATGAAAGCAATGTGTCTCAGACTTCTCCCACCAGTGTACCCCGCTACGGGGAATGAAAACCTGGGAAAGGGTGTCTGTATGAGGTGAGAGGAGGTAGGGCAACAGCAATGTGTGTGTGTAAAACACACCATTTGGTGTCACTCACTTTTATTCCGGAAAATGTCCCACAATTCACCTAGTGGGGAGGGGAGTCTTCCATTCTCAATGTATAGACTTCAGTTGAAGTTCCAGGGTGGGTGTGAGGTTTGGCTAACTCTGTAGCTGACCATCGTGATGCATTCAGTGCCTCAACTGGAGTCAGTGAGATTCTAGTGTCTTTCTCCCCAAGATTTCTAGGAGAGAGACTCTTGCCTTTTTTCCTCCCTGAGATTTGAGACTGAGAAGATATAAAATCCGAAGCTTTGGCACTCGTCTTCTGGTTATAAGAATAAAGTCAATATGGAGGAGAAAATGTACTGAGATGGGAGGGAGGAAAACAATCTTTAGGAAACATCTTTTGAGCCTCTGGACAAGCTATGCCCAAAGCCAGTCCTGTTCCTGGACTTTTCATTTATATAAGCAAATATGTTCCTTTTGTGTTTAAGCCACCTGGGGGCTTTGTGCCATTTGAAATAAACAGGTAAAAAATCCTTCCTCGATTTATCAGCACAAACCCCATATCCTTGAAATTATTTGAAATTTTTGGTTTTGGCCTCACAATTCACACACACTTAGCATTCTCATCAACAATATAAATATATATATATTTAAATATAAAACATGCTTAAATTTTCATTTAAATTACTTCACTTGCTGCCTCAAAATTTTCAAGTAAAATTTATTTTCCAGGAGGAGATGTCATATTTATTATATAGTTTCTCATTCCCTTGACACAATTTTGCATGTACCAGGTGGTCCATCTCCTGCAAATTTAGAAACACAAGCTTGAGGGGCTGTGCATACAAGTATAATGGGGAACTTCTGAATACAAAAAGTTTTCAGGACTCAAAGGCGTGGAATTGTAACGGTAGGATAATAGGCTTTGGCACAAGAAGACCCATTTGGGACTTTACAAATAGGCAGCACTCACTCCAACCACAGATAAAGCTTTTATGTAGAGGAATACATAAATATAAAAATTCCATAAGGTAGTAACTAGTAAGGTTTGCAATCTGAATTTCAGCAACTTTATTGAAATAGCTCTGTGTAAGCAGAGCTATCCCACGTTATAAAGTGTGACATATGACATCGAAGGAAACCGAGCATAATACCAACGCTTCTGGGAACTGTGTTTTCTTTTTTAAAACAAATTCCCAGGTTATTATGTCCCTACACACAATGTCTTTTAGATCATGGACTAATGAGACCAGTTTTTTCATCAAGTTAGCTTAAACCCCTATTTTTCAAAGGGTTCAGATTTGAGGTAGGTGAAAGAATGGTCCAGATGCTTGAGTCATGCTCTGTGAAGGCCCTGCTTTCCTGTCCAGAGCCCAGTGTGCGTCCATTGAGGGGAGAGATGATCAAGAGGTCAACTCTTTCATCAGACTTCTTTCTAGTGTATTTCTTAAGCAGATGCTTGCCTGTCATTTACCAGAGTGAGAGATAGTTGATTCAAAGTCATTATTTCATCCTCTGCACGATTCCAGAAATCCTGAAGGAATGAGAAAAATGCAACCCAGTATCCAGATACTTCACCTGTTAGCTAAGAGGTTAGTAACTGAAAGTATCAAGATTTTCTGTCTTTGTTCATTGAATCATCAGGCTGCATTGAACGTCAGATGATGTGTAATCTCTGCTCTGGCCGCTGGTCCAAACAGCTTCCCTGAAGTGTATCAACATTGCCACTCCTTTCTCTGTACTTTATTTTCATGAGCTTTCTTCACATAGGAGGCTCTAGGATGCTATGCACCAGACATGCTATACAGTAAATAATTTAATACCCCACCTCCAACTCTTTTGCAGTGGCAAAATTTTAGCAAAAAAGAACACCGCTCTTCACCTTCAGTTCTCATTCATCTGAACTAAAGGGTTCTGGCTCCAGCATTTACTGTTCTATTTTGAACCGTGCTATTATATTTGAGCATACAGTGATTTTTTTTCCCCTTGACTGAGCCCTACTTGGGTGCTTTTTTTTTTTTTTCGAAGAAGACTAAAGGAAATTACAAGGATAAATGGGAAAAAGAATTTTCTTTTTGATATTAGGAAATATTTGAAGGAATTGTTTCTACCCCTGGACCCTTTTGGAGTTACTTTATCCCTGCAAAGGAGAAAGTCTTGTTGGCTGTTATTGCTAAGAGTAAGCTGTCTGTATAGCTAGGAAAATAGCTACAATACCTTAATATTTTCAGCAATACATGTAATTGAAGACACTGAGAACTATCTAGAATGTTTTATTAATGTTTAAATCACAAGAGGATTTTTTTTTCCACTGCATGCAGTAAGAGCAACCAAACAGAAGTATTCAAGAACTCTGCATTCCCATCTCTTGTTTTCTTAATTTGCTCTAATATGGTGATGGTGACTTTTTGATCCTTGGTAGATGGTAACTATTTGGTTGCTCATCAATATTGGTGTCCACTAAAATACGCCACAGAAATTATTAAATGTGCTTTTCAACAATCTTATACACTAAAAATGGATTTTTGTGTATCCTTAAAGAACATACTAGTTCTTTAAGGATACACAAATAAAAAGGAGTAGGTATTATGTATTAACAAATGTTGTAGAGTAGCAAATATCACTTATGGACTCTAGTGATAAAAGGATATCGATTTTAAGAAAACAGCAGTGCTTAATTGCAGTCTACAAAATTCAGTTTGATTATATGTATCTCCCTTCTTAAATCTTCCATCGAGAAGGAGTGAATAGGTTCAGAATCCCAAGAGGAGAAAAGAAAATTTATGTTTATTAAATGTCTACCATGTTTTGGGTACTTTATGTGCATTAATCCAAATAATTCTAGGGATTCAGGAACCACAAAACAAAAGGGGGAAAAGAAGTAATAATATATGACAAAGACTTGAGAGCTATTTTGAAAAAAAGATGATAGGTCTGAGCCATGACAAACGTGATGCTTGAAACTCTGCAAGCCCTGGTTCCTCAGTCAGACCTGTCCCAGCCAATCGGGATGAAGGCAGCCTGGTTATGGAAAAAGAACATAAGAGCTAAACTTTCAGACACCTGTTCCTCTTTTGAAAATATGTTATATTCCCTGTTTCTATCTTTATTTCTTAAATACAATCCTCTTCTGTTTTTGGTAAATACACATTTTAATTGGTCATTTGGTTACAGATGAAACAGTTCAAACAGTTCAGTATGAACTCTGTTCATACACCTAAGAAGAGACATTTTTTATGTGTCTCATGTTAATACTGTACTGTCCTATGATACCACATGATGGAAGGTCAAGATTTAACTCACATAAACTGTTTACATAGTAAATGAGATTGGCAGGTAATTCGCATTTCTCATACTGACATTAAGGTTACACTAACCTCATTAATGGATTGGGAAATCTTTTGCCTTTTTTCTCTTTTGTGAGAGTGAACATAATATAAAAGATATGCACCTTTATACTTTGTTGGAATTAATCCACAAAAACATCTCTTTCAACTTCTTTAATAGTTATAGGACTTTTCAGGCTTTCTCATTCTTCCTAAATCAGTTGTACATTATATATGACTAGGACTTTGTTCATTTCACAAAAAGTTTCAAATTTACTGGCAAAAATTCCCCCAGAATTTTCTCTTATACATTAATATCTTTGTAATTTATCTGTACTGTTCCATTGGTTTATTATTATTTTTTCCTTTTGAGCAACATAGCTAAAGAGTTTTGTACTTTATTAGTCTTTTTAAAAAATTGTCTTAGTTGATCTTCTGTATTGAATCTTTATTTATATTCACTGATTAATACTTTCATCTTTCCTTCTTTTTATCTTCTATTATACTTTAAAACTTTTAAAATTGGAAACATTAGTTTTCAGCCTTTCTCTCTTCTGTTATAAGAATTTTAAAACTACATTTTCCTATAGATATTATTTTTACTAGCTGGCACAACTTTTGATATGCTTATTAGCATATCAAGTTTATAATTTAATTATAATTTCATTCATATTATTTCTTCTTGGACCATTGGCTATTTAATAGTGTTTTATGAAAAACTCCAAATGTGTGGTACTTTGAAATTTCTTTTTGTTATTGATTTTTTAGAATTGTGATCAGATATGTAATTGTAGTGTTAGAAATTCTTTGAATTTTTTGAATATTGCTTTATTGTCCCAATGATAATCTGTTTGTAAATATGTCAGGTTTTCTTGAGAAAATATGAATTCTTTAGTTGAGTATAGTTAGATCAAGCTGGTTAATTGTGTTGGCATTCCCCACTACTCAAGACGAATCAAGACACCCCAGGCTAAGGAAAATGGAAGTTGAAGGAGGAATAAAGGGGCTCCCAGGAAAAGACCAGAGTTGAAAGTTTATTTTAAAGAATAAAACAGAGTTTCTAGTAATTTATTTTAAAAGGAAAATAGGCTTCAGAGTGACCACAAATATTTATAGTACAAATATAAGCTATAAGACATAGACTGTCATAGAATAATGATAGCTTCCTATTACACCTCATATTCCATTGAATTTAGGAATTTCTATAGATTATTTTATCTAATCCTCTTAACAAATGAGTGAGGCTGAAATTGTGATGGCTCTTTTACAGTTGCTACTTATTTAGTATGAACTTAACAACTTGTTCAACACAACCTGGCTGGTCGGTGACTAAGAATTAGAATGACCTCTGGTCCAACCCCGACCTTTCCCAAAACCCTTGTCCTCTTCATGACAGAAGTACTTGTGAGACTTTGTGCATGACACAGAAGAAGAGTGAGATGTTTCTGCTCCCAAGGAACTGTCATTTGATTCAGGACACATGTCTCATGTCCTAAAATAATTAGAAAATGGGACTGGTTAGTGAAATAATAAAGTTCTAACAAAATTCATGTGTCAAAGTAAGTATATGGTACAATGCACATGGTATGATCGGGCTTGCAGAGAGGAAAGGTCATCATGACTTGCAGTTTTTGGAAAGAGTTTCAAGAAAGAAGTGGGATTGCAACAGACTCAGATTGGGCTCAGATAAATAGAGGGAATACATTCAGCTGGACTGTCCCACTCAAGAAGCATTGGTTTATATACTCTATAAAGATTGAAAACATGGTAGGATTTGCCTAAGTAGAAAAAAATGGAGAAGTCCTTTTTTAAAAATTTTTTTAGGGCCACACCCAAGGCATATGGATGTTCCCAGGCTATGGGGCGAATCAGAGCTACAGCTGCCAGCCTACACCACAGCCACAGCAACACAGGATCCAAGCTGCGTCAGTGATCTATACCACAGTTCACGGCAACACCAGATCCTTAATCCACTGAGCAGGGTCAGGGATCAAATCCCATCCTCGTGGATGCTAATCGGGTTCATTACCACTGAACCACAACAGGAACTCCAAGAAGGCCTTTTTGACCAAAGGTGTGAAGAATAGGAAAATATAGGTTATCTGAGGAAGGGAAAGGAGAGTGGAAAAGCACCAAGAGCTGTCCAGTTGAATGGGTCAGGTGGTGTAAAGGCCTTGGTTTGAACTTGGTTTGAGGAAAAATGGGAAACCACTGTTATTTTCTTTTCTTCCTGGGAGAATGATCCAGAAAATCATCTCCCTCACTTGGAAATTCTGGTGGACTGGAAACTATATCATAGCAAAGAACACTTCTGCAATCTCACCCTCTCTAATTTACTTCATCATTTCCTAACCTCCAGACTGGAAGATTTTGCTTGAATCTCTTTTATTGGCATTTAAGTCCATTTCCTTTCTTGTCTTCCCTCTGTGAAAGTTGTATAATGTTTTTCTATTTATTTATTGTCTGGCCACACTTGCTGCATGCAGAAGTTCCTGGGCCAGAGGTTAAACCCGTGCCACAGTGGTGATAATGCCAAATCCTTAACCTCTAAGCCACCAGGCAACTCCTGCAATGTTTTTCAATACAGTCATAGTTTGATTTTTAATTTCTGAATGCTATTATTGGAAACTGTTGTTCTATTTATCACAGTCCTAGAAATCTGAACACCTTGTCACCTGACCTCATTTTTCCTTTGTGAGGGAGGGTTGACCAACACACATACCACTATCAATTTAATGAAAAAAAAAATCTGTCAAACTGATTTGGCTTCCTGTGGATTGATTCAGTTGACTGAATTTTGTACATTTCAGAAAACCAGTTATTTTTATGACATGCAAATGCAGCCTAAATTTTGGTCTCAGAATTGCTGAGTTCAGGAAAGACTTCTGAAAGCTAGTCAAGCATTTGCTTTTAGCTGTTGAACTTGTGGAGATCTGTTCCAGATAAAGTTAAGTGACATTGTGCTGAGAGTAATCGTAACACACATTAAAAGGGAAAAGTAATAGAGAAATTAATAGGGAAAAATAATATGATAATTCTTGTGTTAATCAGAGTGAATTCGGGGCTTGTGATGAGCCAGCATGAAACAAGCTATTCCAAAGTGAACTATGACATAATGCATTTCTCCAGTTCCTGACTTCTTAACATCAAGGTACCCCAAGAACACTATTTCTATAAGGATTGGTTTGCAGTCAGTCACAATATTTGCATGCTAGGAATTGATAAGTACATGAGTGTGTCAGTTATTTCTCACCCAACAGAGGTACTGGAGCATTTCTCTCTCCAGAAACAAAAATTAATATCAGTGTCTGCTTAAGACCTGATACAGCACTTTTGTATATGCTGCTTTCCAATTTGAGAGTTTATGTTTTTGTTGCTGTTTTCTTCCCACTGACAATGAGGCAAACTATCCAGGTTCTGCAACAGATGTCATCTGCAGGGGCTAGGCTGAAATAAAACAACCTTGGAAAGCCTTCCCACAGAGCTGCAATAGCGAAGGGTAGTCACTAATATTTTTTTTCTTTAAATGCCAATATTGAACTTTCCTTGACACTGAACCTTGTATTACTTGGTATTGTCAGCTGTTTATCCAGAATCTGACACACTTTAACCTACATAGTTCTGGTGATAATTGCTGAATTTCCAAATTAATAGGAAAACTGGCACAATACTAGATAATATCAGAGTTTGTTATTTGCAAAGTGCCAATTTTCTGTAATTAGGGAAAATTGCTAATTATCACTGGAACTATTCATTAATATTTGAAGGAAGAAAGATAAAAATTAATAGAAATGCTTTTTTTTTTTTTTTTTTTTAGTGGATAAAACTTTTTAAAGCTATCTGCTGTCATTCCTTTGATGAATCCAGCTCTTTGTATCTTATCAAACAACTGGGCAGTTGTGAGGAAATTGGAGGTGGTATTATTTCCCTATATTTTGTGACGGAATGTTTAAAATGAAAGACATATATGTGACTTACCTAGAACTTCTGGTGCTCAAATGCAAAGGGGGAAAGTCCCTACGTAATCACGGAAAACCAGCATCTTTTTATATAAGGTCAGAGTGGCCCTGGTTATTTAAATAAAGGCCATAGTCCTCCACATTTGTTTAGTGCTATGAAAAGAGGCACCTATTTGCAAACTTTGCCTATAGCAATTCTAATTCTCACTGTTATATCACATAATTTTAGGACTACGATAAGCAGTGAATGATAGCATTGAAAATGAGCTATCAAAGTTTATGGAATGTTTACCACATACTGCCTTTTAAGTCTTATTTCTAGGCATGTTCTTTGACTCAAAATAGAAATGAGTGCAAATGTAAGTAATGTTTGAAAGCTCTTAAATATAATAGGTTTTTTTCTTCTCAAGAAGAGTTTAAAATATGTGCTCATTAACATCAAGAAATAATCAGAAAAAAAGATAAACTTTTTTTAAGTCAATGAGTGTTTTAAAAAATAGCCATTATATGATAGTGAATTATTCATTTATTCAACAAATATTTTCTGAGCCTCTGGCCTGAGAAAGAAATTCGAGCAAGAGGGAACTACTGGATTTTAGACTAGATGGAGAAAAAGGAAGATAAAAAAAAAGTTGGTAAAAGAAAGCTAGTGATCCAGGGTCAGCCTGAAACTGAGATGTGCTTGTCTGCAGGAGATAGACCAAGAATACGGAGTGATTAAAGCAATGCCAATGAATTTAGGGTCAGGAAGAAGGTGAACTCAGAATCGGGGAACCAGTGAGGATGATAAGCTGAGAAATTGGAAAAAATGTTCTTGGCTCAATTGAGCCATGGACATCATTCAGTTCAGTTCAGAACAGTATTGATCGAGTTCCTACTAGGCGAGGAATATAGTCCATTTTGAAAACTTAGGGAAGAAAAATTGGTGGCAACACATGACCTTTTACCTGTGATGTCAAATATTCTCTCTCCTTTGTATTAGATAGTGGTGTGGATGATTAAAAGTCATTGCTAGTGGACAAAAGACATCATTTCGCAACTTAACGTCATCCAGAGCATGAATGGTGTTGTGTACTGGAAAGGGCATTTCCTCTAGGGAAGGTAAGATTTCCTTTAGGTAAGGAGCATATTGGACCACTGAAGGAACAGGGGCTTACAGTTATTCTGTGTTATTTCAGCCTGGGAGCAGCAATCTAGAGAAGTAGCCTCAGTTCCTTTCTTGTCTCACAGCTTTTCCCACACTGTTAGCCTAGCTTTGCCCTACCAGGATCAAGTTCTAGGTTAACAGTATCTTTCCTAATACCTGGCCCTGAGAAATGTGTGTGACTTCCAGGTGTGTCCTGATCAGGAAGAGGCCAGGGAAAGCTGCTTACATGATTTCACCTCATTCCATACCTTTCAAGATTTATGAAAATGTCTGAGTCGAAAAACCCCAGCAGGCCACCGTACTGATCCAGAGTTCCTAGTTGTAAGCAACAGAAACTTACTGGGACTGATGTAGAGAGGAAGGAAATGTACTAAAAAGATACTGGGTAGCTTACAAATCTCCACCAGGCTTAGAGAGTGAGCCTCAGAATTTATGCAGCCAGGTATGGAGCCCAAGGTCACGTTTCAGTGTGGCTTCTGGTGGCAAGACTACTGCCACCGGGCCCTGGACCCCAGAGCTTTACTTCCTACCCCACAGAACTTGGAGCCTGGAGCTGCCCCTAGAATGATAGCAGCTGCTGCCCAGATGCTGCAGAGCAGCTACCCACCTCGTCCCATTTGAGCTCTTGGTAATGAGACTTGTGTCCCTACAATTGCTGCAAAAATGGCACACTGTGCCAAATAAGGGGAGAATTCTCTACATATTGGCCGAGACTTCAAAAGCTGAGCAGCCAACAAGACTAGCCAAATTACCACCTGTGCTTCCTTGCGTCCGTATTTAATACTTTATCATCTTGAACTTATGCAAGGACCAAAATTCTCTGTACCTTTGTTACTTTTCTAAGATGTCTTGTGGTAGGTAGGGGATTAAATACTTTCATCTCTAAATAATATTTTTTCTTGCTAGTTTACATATAGACTGCATGCATTACTAAGAATACAGAGAATATTACTCTCCCCACCCCCCCCCCCGTTTTTTTTTTTTTTTTTTGGCCCTGCCTGCTGCGTGCTGAAGTTCCTGGGTCAGGGAAACTTGAGCCCTAGCTGTAACAATGCCAAATTCTTAACTGCTAGGCCACCAAGGAGCTCCTACCAAGATGTTACTTTTAAAAGTAAATAAGTGATAAATGACACAGTATTTCACATTAACTCTGTTTAGCCTCTGTGGGTAACCAGGGGTCTTTTTTCAAGTGCTCAGAAATCATTGGCATTAACAGAAGAGCAAGCAGAATTGCAATGATTTCTGCAGCCTTACATTGGGGAACTTTATTTATTTAGGGGATGAGAGTTTGGAACCTCTTTCCCTTCGTCCCTGACCATGCATTATTAGATCCGCAGGACAAAATAGAATCACATGAAATATGGAATATACTTAGTCCTATAGCTTCAACATCATCACAGATTTGTAATGATGGGCCTAGATAATCCTCATTATACAAAATGTATGAGGGCTCACGGCACAGCAAGATGTCATTCTGAGATCCTGACGTGAGTTAACTTACGTAATTCACAACCGCCTTAGGAAAAAGGAAGGCTATTCTTATCCCACTTTGCATAGGACATTGAAGCAGAGAGAACAAGTTCCCCATCCAGGGTTCTACATCTTGTACGTGGCCAAAGCCAGACTGGAAACTAGGCAGTCTGACCCCAGCCCAGAGCCTGACCCACCATCCTAGCAGCCTGTTAGGAAATCAAACACAGTGATACTGGTCAGGTTTTGCTATGGCAGGTCAGAAATAGCTTGCCTGCTGTAAAGGTGCTTTTGCTCTGGTAGTTGGCACGTCTCAGCTAAAATGAGAAACTGTTTTACTGCCACTGGTACAGAGAAAGATGTCGACCTTTTTTTTCCCTCTCGGTCCAATCCCAAATGCAGGGAGCACTGTGACTATTCAGTGTGAAAAATATTCCAGGCATCTCAGCTGATAAATTCTAATGGAGCGCCGATGTCTTTTGTGACTTTGTTCAGATTCGTTTAGTGCACCAAGCATAAACTGCTTAAATCTTTCACATACAACCATTCTATTGCCTATTAATTAGAAGCGTCTTTTAATTGCATTGGTGCTTCAGAATTAAGTCAATATAGTTACAGGGAGAGAATCCCCTGAAGGAAAAATTGCTCTTTATAGGAAGCAAGCGATGTTAAAAACAACAGAAGCAGCAAACAATAAAACTCCCCATAACATCTTCAAAACACTCCCACAAAGATCTCCCTAAATCATTTGAGGATAAAACCCCATTTTCCTAGCTGCAGATTAAAATACACTTGATACTAAGCCTCCCTCTTCACCCCTGCTGTGTTTTGCTGCGGCTGAAATGTTCTGTCTTCAGCTCCTTTTTTAAAAAAAAAACCCACAAAAAACCAAACTTAGTCTTTGTCCCCCTACATGAGGTAGCCAGTACCATCCTTCTGTTTAGAGACTTTCCTCCGTCAAAACAGGAAAAGATCACACATCAGTCTTTGCCTTCTGATGGACTTGTTCTATTTTTTATTTCCCTGTTTAAACATTACCTCATGCAAGCATTTGCATTTTAGGTCATTTCAGCTCTCAGTGTCTAAAGGAATGTCAGCTATTGACAAAGGGTGGGGAAATTTGAGGCAAGGCAAGAAGGGCTGAAGTCATTCAAAGGTCCTGAAGGTGGACCTGATTTAACATTTTGGGGGTGATGCTGACTGAAGTGGGGCAGTGGAGATGTTTGTAACTTTTTTCCCTGACCTTCCAGAGAGACAAAGAGAGAGTCCGCGGAGATTGACAAAGACTCAGTCCTAAGTTGCTGGGGGTCTGGGGTTTTGCGTCCTCCTGTCCTCTTTCCCATCACAAGTTCATCTCCCCGCCCCCCCACCTCAGCTCTGGCCTTGATTCTCCCTCCCTTGCATCATAACTGCCCGGAAGTCTGTATGCTGTCATCACAAGTATTATTTGGTTAATGTTATGAAATTCCTGACAACTGCTTATTAGTGGACGTGTGACTCTATTCAGTGCTGCTTGGATCATGCTGCCTTGAAAAATAATCCTACAAACATCCTCCTACCCAATCTATGACCTATATATCAGGCAGTATTAGCTCCTTGCTCTCTAGAGTTCTGAGTCAGGCTTTTTATAGTTCACATAACCTAGATTTGTGAGTCACTATGTACAATAAATAGCATTCCCCATGCTGGTGCAGGTCTTGGAATCAGTGTCAGGTGTCACGGCTCTTGATGCGGCTGCTTGCTGACGACAGATGTGCCATAGAATTCACATTCACCCCAGGCCTCAGTTTCCTCATCTTGAAAATGAGAGGGTTAGATAGGTGGGGAGCTTTCTTACATTTCTTTGGTGTTAGTGGCATGTTTACCGTTTACTCCAGATGAATATGTTTAAAGAACTTACATGTTCTCTTCCACCTATTAGCCTGTTTTGTTTCACTGTGTTTTGGGCGGGAGCTCACACTAAATCAGAAAAGAGGAGAGAGCAAAGGGTACTCAGCTGGGAGGAGATATTGGACCACATGATCCATCCCATGGTTCTGAATAAAGAGAAAATGGACAGAGCAAAGGGGCAAAGAAAGAAGGCTCTATTCGCTCCCAACTGTGCTCCTATTCTCTGAAGCATGTTGATAAAGCCCTGGAGACATCATTAATTTCTCTTGCTACCCTCCTCAAGCCCCAGTGGTCAGCCTTGGAAAGATGCAGACTCTGCTACTTGGATGCTAGTGCCCGTGTTGGCCTGGAGGAAATCAAAAGTGAAGTTAACACCCAAGGAATAAGTGCACGCTGGCTGCTGTGGCAGAACGTGCCAGCAGAGGGAGGGTGACCACTGGGGCAGGGTGTGGTCCGGGGCTGGACGGAAGATATTGAACAGGCCTCGTTTCTCTGATTCTCTGATAGTCAGTGAAACACCGCATATATGCTAGAGCTACACTTTCTTGCTTTGCCTTGTTGAATCTGGTCTCCCAGCTTCTTCTTTTCTCATATCTTATCTCCCGGTTTTAAGGACCGATTTGGTGTTTGCATTTTCTTTTCCATCTCTTCAACTCCCATTCAGCCTCATTCGTTTTAAGATTTCCCTTTCTTCTTCTTCTTCTTCTTTTCTTTCCCATGGCTTTTAAGGCACCTGTCATATATCAACCCCTAGGGGCCCAAGTGGCAGCTTCCTTAATTCATGAAATACTTAATTTTATCCTCTACTTTGGAGATGGGGCTAGGTTTCCTTTTAAAGGGGGGGGGGGAATCCCTGGTACTGTCTGTTTATATCCCTAAGGCTCAAATAATTGAAAAGAGTATTGTTTGAGGAAATGTTGTTTCTAATGACAATACACAAGGAAGAAAATCTGATTTTCCCAAGTGAAATTCCTGACAAACTATAAATTCCGAAGAAAAGAAGCAGAACACTTCTCTCTGCAGTGACCAAGGTACCACGTCTGTAAGCTGACATCATAGGAAAGCCTTTGTGCATAAATAGACTGTGTGTTAATAAAATAATCTTTATGATTCAGCCTTTTCCCCCTTTTCAGTATCAAGCTGTATCCCAGAGGAACAAAAATAAAAGAAGTTGGTATCTACAATATAACTATTAAGGAGGAATTTGCTCCACTGTTATTTGGATGTAATTGGTACTAAGCATCACAATACACTTGTAATTGGGTCTGTACTTGTTCACTTCAAGGGTTCCATGCTATTTCTACTTGAACCCATTTTTTTGATACCGTTCAGCTCAGCAGTGCCAGCTAACTCTTGTTATGTAGTTGAAAAACTGTGGCCATTAAAAATAGGATACGGTGTGATTTTGTTTTGCAGCACTGCGTGGAAAATCGGTTGCTGTTCATAACAGCTCTGTGGTTGGTTGATTTAAAGCAGGGGGGTGACTTGGAATTGACAAGCAGACAGTTTGTGAAAAGGGATATTGTATCTTTAAGGCTTTCTGACTGATTGTGTTTAACTGCGCCACGCAGCAGGCAGTAATTAGGCTGTAGCTTCACCGAGAGGCTTAAAGCACCGGCTCTGGTGCTCAGTTCTCCAGATTTTCCTTTTTTTTTTTTTTTTTTTTGAAAGCGCAAACCCTTTTTGGATTTGAATCCATGATAATTTTTTTAAAGCGTGAGTACATACGTAAGCGAGCAAATGAAAATCTGACCCCAGAGGCTTCCTGTGCAGACTGTCTCTGGGGACCAACCTGTGTCGAGGGACTCTCTGGAGACCTGAGAAGCAGTGAGAACAGGGATTGGAGCACCTGATGCTGGGGAAGGTCAAGGTGCTCTTGAAATGAAAGGAAGGCAGCTCTTATAACGTGACACAGTTTCTTCTCGCCCAGTTCACGATGTTAATGAGACTAGTTGAAGCGTGCTATTAGGATTAATAGACAAAATGCCTATCAGTTGTTATTTAGGGGAGAGAGAAATTTTCCTTTACTTAGGCTATTAAGTAGAAAAGAGAGTATGTTATAGAAGCAAATCAATTCACCATTAGTTGAAGGAATACTTTCCCCCATTGCTCCGCCTGCCTTACACCTCACCCACCCCGCCCCACCAGTAAATACCCCACTGCTATTTTGAAAAGCAGTGAACATTGTCAATTGTTATTATTTGGTAAAGTTTGAGTTTCAAGTTTTTTTTCAGGCATGTGTTATCACAGAGGAGCAGTCGACAGATTTCACATTGACCTTATAAAAAATGAATGTTCATTTACTGGTTGACCATGGTAGCTGTCTTCATTATCAGTCAGGCCACAGAGGCTGAGTCCCAACTGTGTGCATGATGCTACATTAGGTGCCATGGGAAATAAAAATTGCCCTGGAAATGTAATTGTGATCTTGTCTGACACTATGTACAAACTTCTCTTTCTCTTCCTAATTATCTGGGTGAGTTATTCCATATAGAGTTGGGTGCCATTTAATTCTTTAAATTGCTATACATGTTGCTCTTTTTCCTTATTGAGTCAATTTCTTTTGTAAAACTTTTTTTGTGGATACCTTTAAGTATCTTTTCTTATCCATTCTGATGCTTTTGTAGATTACAAATGTGTACAGAGTTATAGATGTTTTCGGCTTTAAATAATAACTCCTCATACCTGTCAATCACTTGAGCATTTTGGACATTTTGGATGTGTTTTATTATCTCATATTAGGTCACTTGGATCTCCCTGCCCTATCCTGAGGTGATAGGGTACGTGATAACATCACTTTGAGAAACTCGGGAGCTGGACTTTGAAAGGGGCTTGGATAAGGAATCAGATTTGCTGGATTTTTGCTCTTCTCCCTAATAACACGGTTATATATTCAATCCTAGAATTAAGCATTTTCTAACTTAAGAGAAATAGAAGCATTTGGTATAATTTTTCCCATTAAAACATGGGTTAAAAGTCAAAGATAGGCCACTAGAAGGGGATTCTGACTTTTAAAAGTTGTTTCTACCAGCTTTAAGCCAATGTTTGTACTTTCTCTAAAAAATTTAAAACATTCAGAAGCATTCTTTCCTCTTGTTTTTTTTTTTTTTTTTTTTGGACTGCCTTGAAGATAAATTACTTTAATCTGCAGGCTGAGTTGCATTGATGTATTTATCTTCCTCAACATGCTTTGTCCTAAGGTCAGTCCTTCTTTGGAAGATTTGATCTAAATAAATTATAAATGTGTATCAAAATCTATTTGCTATTAGTGTAAACCCATCCAAAATAGATCCCACTATTACTTTGAAAGAAACAAAGATGAATTCTGTAGTTCAAATTTCAAATGTATGTGTACTTTTATATATGTCTGTGTCTAAATGTCAAGGTCAGTATTTCCATAAATTCCTAAGGTTGGTTCATTTTGCAGTGCTGATAAATGTTTCTTGGAATTAGGATGTACAGAAGATCAAAGATTAAATTGCAATTTTTTTTTCCAAAGTGACAATGAGCCTAATTCACTGTCAGTTAATGCCAGGTGTTTCTCCTCCTAGTATTAAGTTCTTCAAAACAGTGGCTGCATAGGACACCATTCACAGAGGCTTAGCGCTGGGGAGAAAATGATTACATTAAATCGAATGATATGAATAATTCATGACATCACATTTTGTAATCCTGGTGTTAAGCATAAAACCAGTGGTTTATTTTTCAGCAAAATGTTTTTGTATCATTTTAGATAGTGCATAATGCAAAACAATAACTGCATACATAATGCAAGAAGGATGGTGGTGAATAGGGTCCTTAATAGTGCTTGCAGCATCATCTGGGGTGTGATCACAATAAACACATTCTGAGCCAATGCCCATGGGTGCCCAACGCTTGCTGGAATCTTCTGAGTCCAATAGAATGGCTGCCTTTTAATTTGTTTTTGAATATTACACCTGACCTTTACCACGGATCTGAAAGTCAGTCCTTGTACATTGCTAAAACTACAAATCCTTTTGTCCTCTTTCTTTTCAGTGTACTAGGAGGGCAATTCTTTTGGGGGCAAATAGCTGATTTTTTAAATGACTTTTTGATTTTCCAATATGGAGTTGGAAATACTAGGAAAATCCACAGAGTCTGAACTTACATTCTTCAATAATGAACCGAAATATTCTGGAGTAAAATGTCAGTTATTTAGCAATTCATCAGGTACCTATTAGGAATGTCATTTAAATCTCTAAGATTCAATAAATGATTCCTTGTCTTGACTCTTCTCCCTATTTCTTAGAAAAAGCGTCTTCTCTTTATAATTATCAAAGGAAATTGAAGGTGGCCCTGAAAACCTTCATGAAGCAGTTTCCAGGTCATGTACACTGTAGCAAGCCTCTCACACGAGTCTGATTATTCTGCTGCATTCCAGGCTGAAATAATTGTGTACCTGGACCATCTGCGGCTGCCTTTTCCAGCACCTTCCTGTGGACAGCTCCAGGGCACTCTCTGGAAGCCAGAATGGACTCCTGCTGATTCGCCCACATATTTGTCTTGAATGAAAGAATGGAGTGTGCCAGTGGATTTCAAAGCTTTTCACAAACCATCTCCACATCTGAAGTCTCAAGAGTTTATGTCAAGCATTTGTATTACTTACAAGTAATTAAATATACCGTCTGTGTTTTACAACATGAACACATCTGCTGATGATGTTGTAAAGAACCTATATTATTATTTATTTGAAGCAATACATTAGTAATTAATGGTTGGTCACTAACCTTGAAATCCTTACCTATTTATAATAGATATTAATTATCACATAAATAGAAAATAATTTGTTTTTAACTATTTCTTACAAAAGGATAGTCTGGAAATGTGTTCAGATGTTTTGTTTCGATATATTTATTTACTGTGATCCCAAGAATATTTTTAAAATTCCTATTTTTACAATTTTAAGCATACATCAAAATGGGTAATTATGATAATGTTGTTATGGAAAAATTAAGAGATGTTGCCTTAGAAATACACTATAATATTTTGTTAAGAAAGTTTAGTGGTGGGGGGGAACAAAACCCTTGGCGACCCAACTAAAGGGAAATGCACTGGATTTGAATACAGATATGCTGAGATGCATGATGACATGGTAGTTTGAGATCCTTCTTCTACAAAGGAGATAAAAATTACCTAGATCTAAGTGAAAGTAAAATTCAAACTCTGTAAAGGAATTGATATTCTTGTGAGGATTGCAAATTCCAGGTTAGAGATCCTAAAGAGAATCCTATTATTTAAGACTATGCCACAGTTGAATATTGACAGAAAGTGGTTTCCTCCCACCACCACCCCCTTAACCTTTCTCATTTCTATAATCCTCTCTAAAGTTACCAAGTTGTTGAGGACTGATTGGTAGTGATGAGGTGATCATTTTATCACTGAAGATCTGCTCATCCTGCTTCTGATTGTCCCAGTGCTTCTCTAGGCAAAGACAAAGATTTCAGAGCTTCCCCCGCCTCTTGCTTCTTCTCTGGTTTATAGAAACAGTAACTTTGTTGATAGAGTCTATCAAAAACAAGAGAAGAATTATGCATAGTATTATCTCAATTCTGATTACAGAAAATGCTGAAAACATTGCTAAAATAAGAAACTATTTATCCAAATAGCAAATGTTTCCATTTTTTTTCCCCTTAATATATGTAGCTATTCTATACCACCTAAAACAGAACACATGTTCCAGTGTCAATGTGCCGGTTATCTGCTGTGTGAATTTGGGAAAGTCCACTGGTAGGTCAGAGCCTCATCTGCCTCCTCTGTAAAATGGGAATAAAGCCATCCTGGGTTTCCTATGGAAAACATAAGTGAAACAACACACAGGAGAATATTCTATAAGAAGTCTCTATGGAAAGAAATTCCTTTTAGCTGTGTAAAGAATTTCTTTTTTTGTCAGTTGATAGGTTATTAAATATTTGCTTAAAAATATGAATTTGTTCGAAAAGCAAAAAACACAAACCCATTAGGAGGTTCATCTGTAAACTTTTAAGCCAGCCAAATCCAGGGTGTGGGTTTTCCATATGTTCTGACTTTCTCACACTTTAATGCATAACCTTGAAAGGAATAAAATTTGCTGAGTTGGCTATTTCTGTCCTTGCCCAGAACATATGTCAATGGAGCAATGGAGAATTAGCTGTAGCGAAAAGAAAGATGGTTGAGTGGAAGCTTGTTCAATAATTAATCCGCTGAGTAACTGTATGAATATTTGATAAATATTTAGTCAACTCTGTATCAGGCAGCACTGGTTGCATACCAAAGAATTTGCAAAGGTAAAAACTGCCAGTCACAGGCATCAAAGATTCGAAGATTTCAAGCTCGCAAGCCAGAAATGTGCAAATTATTCCACATAATATAAACCCCCAACTATAAATCCCTGACTAGCCACACAATATTTGGGGAAGGTGATAGGAGGTCATTACCTTGTTCTCCACAGTTCTTTTCAAGTGAATTTGGCATCACATTTTAATTTAATAGCTGCTTGCCTGCTTATGTGTGTGAGGCAGAATATTCTGACGCATACATGAAATGGAATTGTAAAATAATGACCTAGTGTCCTTTTGAAATTCATTCTATGGTGCTAAGAAAGCATTAGGGGGAACCACTGCTATATACTGAATGGAAACAGCATCTAGAGAACAGTCATTTGAATTCAACTTAATAAACGCTAACGCACTCTGCACAAAGA
This sequence comes from Phacochoerus africanus, assembly GCF_016906955.1. NCBI lineage: Eukaryota > Metazoa > Chordata > Mammalia > Artiodactyla > Suidae > Phacochoerus > Phacochoerus africanus. Next base: position 70,766,599 of record NC_062549.1, on the reverse strand, counting down.
GAAGAGAAACTAATCCGTGTGAATCTTTTGAGTGCAGGATATATAAAAATTAAATCTGTATAGCAGATTTAGGAAAGGTTATGTTTTGAACTTAAATTTTTAAAACATCTATTTTCCTATCTAATCATTCACACAGTGCATTCTGATAGGAATTCCTACTGATCCTCGCAAATCTTTAAAGACCTCTCCAGAGAGTTCAAGATCTCCTTTTCTAGTAGTCCGCGCACCACCCCTCAGTTCCAGGTCCTCTGCTTTCCTGGGGCTGGGTGTAAATCCTTACAAACACAAGGTGCAAGTTGGTCCTCTTCTTGGCACCCCCTGCTGGCCAGAGGCACACTAACGATGGCTCCACAGAGGTCTCATCTCTCTTCAAGCCCATGTGAACTGTTGCCATGGCAGCCACGGCAAAAAAAAAAAAAAAAAAAAAAGCCCATGGCTACAGCATATGAAGGAGAGAGACGACCCCAAATGAGGCGCTGGAATGGAATGCCTCTAGGATTGTCCCTCAAACACATAAGATTGGTTATGTAGGAAACTGTTCTACCTGGATTTATTCACAGGAACCATGTTCTACTCCTTAATTGTGGTTCCTTGTCCATATCACTATATTTGAATTCTCTGTGTCCCTGTTATACTCCTCTTTCACACATGACCAATAAAGTGAAAATAGTCCAAACAAAAGCAAACAGACAGTAAGCAACGTCTTTGACAATGCAAGAACCAGTTTATGGATCAGGAGACTGACTATTGTTAGAAGGCTGTGCTCCCCAAATTGATCCACAGATACAACACAATCCCTGTCAAAATCCCAGCTAGATTCAAAATAGCCAAAGCAATCCTGAAAAAGAGCAAAATCGGAGGACTCACACTTCCTAAGTTCAAAACTTAACTACAAAGCAATAGTCGTCAAAGCAGTGTGGAAGTGGCATTAAGGACATACATTTAGATCAAGAGGATGGAACCGAGAGTCTAGAAACAAACCTATGTGTCCAAAGTCAACAGACTTTCAACAAGAATGCCAAAACCATGGAATGGGAATAAAAAGTCTTTTGAATAAATGGATAGCCAAATTAAAAAAGAATGAAGTTGGACCATTACCTCATACCATACACAAAAATCAATTCATAACAAATCAAAAATTCAAATGTAAGGAGTTCCCATTACAGAGGAAACGAATCCGACTAGTAACTATGAGGTTGCAGGTTTGATCCCTGGCCTTGCTCAGTGGGTTAAGGATCTGGCATTGCTGTGGGCTGTGGTGTAGCTTGAAGATGTGGCTTAGGCTGGCAGCTGTAGGTCCTATTGGACCCCCAGCCTGAGAACCTCCATGTGCCAAAAAAAAAAAAAAAAATTCAAATGTTTGTTTCTTTTAACAGAACATAGGATTGAACATTCAGGACCTTGAGTTAGGCAGCAAATTCTGATATATAGCAGCAAAAGCATGAGTAACAACAAGGTAAATTGGACACAACATCTAAATTAAAAATATTCGTGCTTCAGTAAATGCTATCGACAAAATGAACAAAACGAAAAAGGTCAGATCCTTTAATCCACTACACCAGGCTGGGGATAGAATCTGCACCTCTGCAGTGACCTGAGCCACAGTGGGAACTCCAGGCCATTTCTTAAATGGTTAATATAGACTCAGAAATTCTGATCCCAGGTATATTCCCAAGAGAAATGAAAACACATGTCCACATAAAAACTTGTACAGGAATGTTTATGGCAACGTTATTCAGAGTAGTCTCAAGGCGGAAACAACCTAAACATCTAATAAATAGATAAACAAAATCAATAGGAGGGAATATTATTCAGCTATAAAAAGGAATGGGGGTACTGATACATTTATAGCATAAATGACCCTTGAAAACCTAGTGCTAAGTGAAAGAAGCTAGTCACAAAAGGCTACATATTATAGGATTTTGTTTAAATGAAATATCCAGAAGAAGCAACTCAATAGTGATACAAAGTAGTGACTGCTTAGGACTGGAGGGGATGGAAGACAAGACAATTGATATTGCAGACTTTCTTCTGAGATAATAAAAATAATGTAAAATTGGCTGTGGTGATGTTTGCACATATCTATAACTGCATTAAAAACTTTGAAATGTACATTTTCTTTTTTTCTTTTTTTAATTAAAAATGTTTAACTATAGTTGATTTACAATGTTCTGTCAATTTCTGCTATACAGCAAAGTGAAATGTACATTTTATTTATTTATTTATTTATTTATTTAGGGCCGCACCTATGGCATATGGCAGTTCTGAGGCTAGGGGTTGAACCGGAGCTATAGCTGCTGGCTACAAGATTACTCAGCTAGTTCAATAGCAGAGTTGCTTGTCTGATTCTAGATCCCAAGTTCTTTTTTTTTTTTTTTTTTGCTTTTTAGCGCCACATGTGTGGCATATGAAAGTTCTGTAGGAGTTGAATCAGAGCTATGGCTGCCAGCCTACACCACAGCCACAGCAACATGGGATCCAAGCTGTGTCTGTGACCTACACCATAGCTTACGACAACGCTGGATCCTTAACCCACTGATTGAGGCCAGAGATTGAACTCGCATCCTCATGGATACTGGTTGGGTTTGTTACCACAGAGCCATGATGGGAACTGTGAAATGTACATTTAAAATGTGAGAATTATATGGTGTTAAGTTATATCCCAATAAAGCTATTAAAAATGTAATGGCTTTTACCATATTAGAATCAACTTACACAGAGAGAGGGCCAACGCACATCCAGACTGTGTCCACATTTCTATGGCCTTTCTGCAGATCCCTTCTTTGGAGCTCCCTTGCTTATGAGCAGCCTACTCCCCTGCTACCCATCACAGGTGAAGTCCTTGGTCCCTTTTGATGTTTGCAGATACATAGAGCTATCATTGGCATCAAATCTCTTATCTAAAACCTCTTGGTTTCATTGGTTTGAAGCTCTATGTTTTCCAAGAAAACATTCAGCTTATTTGATAAACTAATCTGAATGAACAAGAGAAAAGGCTAGAGCTTCTTAGGGTTCACATCCTCTCCCAAATGCAGTCCCTTTTAAATATGGCTTCTAAATACTGTGTGACCAGAGCCTAGAAGTTGTTTCTCATACCATCTCTAGAGAAACAAGAAAAGACACACTTTCTAAGTCTCCCTGGCAGCTAGGGAGGTCATGTAACAGTTTATAGAGGTATATGTTGCAGTGAGCTGGGGATTCAGGGTATGTTTTGCTTTCTTGGTCAAAGACACAGACACAGCTGATACAGAAAGCCCCTTGTTCCTTTATCCTGCCTTGAATGTAGATGTGAGTGATGGCACGGTGGCATCCATTTTGTCACCATCTTGTCACTCTGCTCATGAGAATTACAGAGGCACTGGCTTTGACTTCTGTAAGCCACTGAACCAATGTTAATAGCCACTGTCTTCAGATTTCCTGGTACAAAAGAACTGATTTGTTTAAGCTCCCCTTAATCAGGAGTTCTGTAACTGGCAGGTGATAATAACATTTACTGAAGTATCTTTTTTTTTTTTTTTCTTTTTAGGACCACACCCATGGCATATGGAAGTCCCAGGCTAGGGGTCAAATCAGAGCTACAGCTACTGGCCAATGACACAGCCACAGCAATGCCATATCTCAGCTGCGTCTGTGACCTACACCTCAGCTCACAGCAATGCTGGTTTCTTAACTCACTGAATGAGGCCAGGGATCAAACCCACATCCTCATGGATACTAGTTGGGTTTGTGGTGAGCCACATCAGGAACTACTGAAATATCACCATTTTTTATTTGAGGTTTATTTCCAGAGAGTGATGGGAATTTCAGACCTTATAGTGAAAGGAGAATTAGAATGGGGATAGTGGGAAACTTTTTGGAGCAGATGGACTCATATACAAATTATACTGTAATATACTTAATGTTTGCATAATAAACTCTAGAGTTATATTAACTTCTCCCAAATAATTTTAGCTATATATATATGTGTGTGTATATATATATATAGCTAACATATACATATATATATGCCTAATGTATACATACTATATATAGTACATTTTATATATACACACATATATATGAGTATAAGGGAGTAGAGAGAGGACTAAATCTAGAATTAAAAGGAAAGGATGTTTGATAAATAGTTTTCTAAGCATAATGCATATTATGTGTATAACATTTATAAATGGAACTCATTTTAGATTAAAAACGATGTTATACATATCAATTCCAGAACTATAAACTCTTCAGCTAAAAGGGACGATTGCAGATGAGAAAACCAGGAATTTGAAAATATATAAGATCACTAAGACATAGCTTTTGCTCTTGTTGTCCAGTATAAACACGAATTAAAAAAAGTAGGTTGACTTTGAGGAAGTCAGAAAAAAAAAACAAAAACAGAGGGATGAACGATGACTGAATGATGGCAGACTGATGCAGGAGCATGGTTCCCAGTGATGACTGCCCCTTAGGGTCACCCAGGAAGACTATTCAGCACCCAGGTGCTGGATCCACACCCACAGACATTCTGATTAATTGGTCTGTGATAAGGCCTAGGCATTAATAGGCTTTAAAACTTCTCCACCTTATTTTGCTATATGACCCAAGATTGAATGTCACTAGGATGGGGGAAAATTGCAGACTCTGGAAAAAAGATGCAGCTATGTTTGAATTGCTGATTGTTCACTGATTTCACCCCCTATGGAGTTACTTACTGTCTCTTAGCTTTAATTTCATTGTCTATGGAATGGGGACGATGATACCTGCTTCCTAAACATATAAACATTCAAGGAAATGGCATGTTCCTAAAACAGTGGTCATATAATACTTAATGTGTGTTAGCTATTGTAGGACGTCCTTTCAGTGAGTTCCTTTTCATGCTGTGTTGCAGGTCAACACACTGCAAAACCTACAGCCACTGGGATTAATGAGAGGGAAATCAGTGAATAGTGGGGCTGATACTATTTCTTGCTGACTTTGGTGGCACAATAGCATTATTATTGGTAGCATCTTAGTTTATCTAATCCTTGATTAATTTTTTTCTTTTCTTTTTATTATGCTAGAAATGCAGAGTTCTTCTGCTGAACTGATATGGAAAATAATGGAGAGGTCATCTGAGGCCACTTCATGTCATCTTGAGTCATGCTGGATGTTTTTAGAGTTTTAAGAAACTAGCACCAATCTTATTTTCACTTTTTGCAAGTTTCCAAGTCCTAGAATTCCATTAAAAATTTCCTGCTAATAGCTAATATAGTACCTGGCATGTAATCAATGCTCAAGATATATTTTTAATTAAATTGAGCTTTAAGACAGTTCTTTATTCTTTTTTTTTTTTTCCTGACAGTTTTGCTTGCCTCACTCTTCCCACCTGGTAGTCTTCCAAGCTTTGCAGGTGGAAGCTTCACTTAGCAGTAAAAATCAGGTGACTGTTGCTCACATTAGCAGTACTAGGTCCCTGCCCTTCCCTCTTCAATATGAATTCTACCTTTTGGCTTCATTTGGTTGGCTCTCTAAAGTCCGATTTACCCAGACATTTTGTTCTTACTTTGAGACCACCTGGCAAGTACACCTTCTTCTCTCCTACTTATATATTTTGTGTATATAATGCTTCAAACCTCGAAATATCTCTGCATCATCACCTATTTTCTCTTCTTTCCTTTTCAGAAGAGGAGTGCCTCCCTCCTCACCCATTTCCAGGTCTAATGTCTTTGAACTCTCCCAACTCTCTACCCTATGCCTTCACCTCTGGGAGCATCATCGAGTGCTTCCAACAGTGGAATATTTAACCCTTTCTTTTGTATTGGTGTCTCCTCTGGTGCCTTCATGTGTGTCTAGTTTTATTTTACACACACACACACACACACAAATTCAACATCACTAAAACTTCCTTAGCCTTGATACCCACCTTAGGCTATTCTATTTTTGTTTCTTCTTGACATCTTCTTGTCTTGTCCTCCCTTCACTTTTTTTAAAAAAATCAAAGTATAGATCCTGTACAATATATTACAGGTGTACAATACAGTGATTCATAATTTTTTAATTTTTAAATTTGTTTATACTTCATTTATAGTTATTGTAAAATATTGGCTGCGTCCCCCATATCATACAATGTATTCATACAAGCTTATTTTATACATAATATTTTGTATCTCTAGATTCCCTCCCCCTATCTTGCCCCTCCCCACTTCCCTTTCCCCACTGATAACCACTAGTTTGTTCTCTGTATCAGTGAGTCTGCTTCTTTTTTGTTATATTCACTAGTTTGTTTTATATTTTAGATGCCACATATAAGTCATATCATACAGTATTTGTCTTTCTCCATCAAACTTAATTCACTTAGCATAATGCCCTCCAAGTCCATCCATGTTGCTGCAAATTCTTCCTTCACCCTTGTGACTCCTATTTCCTTCTTTTATTTCCTCCTTTGTCCACCATTGGTTGAAGTGAAAAGATTCAATTCTTATTTATTTAATTTTCTCCCTCCACTTCTTCCTGCAGATTTCATCCTTTCCAACAATGTCAAATGTCAGATTGTGTGTATCGTTCATTTTTAAAAATTCATTTATATTCACTCGCTCAGTTGAAACACAAACCGAAACATGTGCATGACAATGAGAATGAAAATTACTGACCTCTCCATAAAGATTGTTTCCTGACATTGAGTCCTACTGCCTGCTGGACTTTATGTTTCCAGCAACCTGTCACCAGTCAAGCTATTTCTCTTGTTTCTCACAGCTTGTTTCTGCCACAGCATCATCATGCATTTTGGACTTACTCTGGGGTTGCCTCGACTCACCCTCTACCTCTCTGTCTCCTGACATAATGTGTTCACTTTGCCTTTCTTTCCTCCATCACGCTCATTTCTTTTTCCTCTCCCCAAGGACACTCTAGTATAAAACTTGTCTGTAGAAGTATAAGAGTCTGTAACTGGCTTTTTAGACAATGTCTTCCCTCATTTTAGTCTTTTGGCACATCATTTCCAACTTTTCTTCCTCACATTCAAAACTATTGTTAATGACTTTTTTTTTGTCCTTTTTTTAGGGCCGTACCCTCAGTATATGGAGATTCCCAGGCTAGAGGTTGAATTGGAGCTGTAGCTGCCAGCCACAGCCACAGCCACAGCCATTCCAGATCTGAGCCAGGTCTGCAAGCTACACGACAGCTCACAGCAACTCCAGATCCTTAACCCACTGAGCAAGGCCAGGGATTAAACCTGCCACCTCATGGATACCAGTCAGATTTGTTTCTGCAGCACTATGACAGGAACTCCATGTTAATGACTTTCTGTTTCAATACAGTGATCCTCAAACTCCTGAATTAATCAGTCAGCACCCTCCAGTCTTCTTGCTTTTTCTTCATTTAAACAAACCATCTGGGAGTTCCCCTTGTGACTCGGTGGTAACAAACCCAACTAGTATCTATGAAGACACAGGTTCCATCCCTGGCCTCTCTCAGTGGGTTAAGGAACCAGCATTGCTGGGAGCTGTGGTGTAGGTTTCGGACACAGCTCGGATCCCGAGTTGCTGTGGCTGTGGCTGTGGCGTAGGCCAGCAGCTGTAGCTCTGATTTGACCCCTAGCCTGAGAACCTCTATCTGCCACAAGTACAGCCCTAAAAAGCCAAACAAACAAACAAACAAGCAAACCATCCACTTTAGGTGATCAGATTTGTCATGTACATCTCTGCATCTCCCTTCCATGAGTTAAACCCACCCTTCCTTGTAGCTGAAGTCCCTGGTATTCTCAGCCTTACTAGCCAGACCACCCTTACCTGTGTCACAGAGCTGGCCAACACACTGGTTTGCAGTAAGCCCCTTGTGTATGTAACTGTTTAGTATTTATGTAAGAAATGTAAGCCACTTGCTGGTAAGGGACACTCGTAGGCCATTTACGCTATGGGTGGAATGTTCAAGGAATGCTTTCTATCAGCCAGACAGTGAGACTCAAACAAACATGTGTTGATCCTAGTGATTTTTCATTTTTAAACTTCAAGTAGCATAAAAACGAAACATAAATTGCGAGCATTGCTGATTAGCCTCTTGAAATGACTGTTTTCCAGAGTGAATAATAATGAATGTTTGGCTGATGCACTGATAAAGTAAAAGAGTGAAAGAGAGAGAGGGAGAAAGAGCGAGAGAGACGGGGGACCTGAGAGATACAGAGAAAGAGACAAAGTGAGAAACATATTCTTCTTTTCTTTGCCCAAATAGGAGGAACTGAAATATGTGATTTTTTTTTTTTTGTGCCTTCCTTAAGCATAGGCATGTAATATTGCCTGAAATAGCATATAGGGTCTGGGAGAAATGAACACATTAAAATACTTTGATAGTATTTTAGTACTCTGGTGTAGTGATTACATTGTACTTACTGAGGAAGTGGCTCCTTGATTGCTTTATTTTTGTAGCCCCGCCCTGCCCAGGACCCTAGTGGCAGTTGATAGGTAAAAGGCCCACGTGTCTATGTTAAATGGACCTGGAAGAAAATCAGCAAAGAGTATTAGAAAGAACAGAGTGGGCGGGAATTGTTTTGCTTGTGATGGTTGCTTAAGTGAGTTTCTCCTTGTTTTCTTTCTCTTTCTACATTTTCTCCCCAGGACAGCTTCCTTCAGTGAGATCGGAATCTGTTTTCTGTTTTCTTTTATCTGGTCCTGCTCCGTTACACTTAACTGGCTAGTTCTTAATCCGAAAGCAAGCCATCTCTTTTCCTTCTCTGACTTCTCCTAATTAAACTGGGAAAATATCCACCATCCAAGGGTGCCTGATTAAAACCCCACCGAAATCATCTTCTCTTCTGGCCTCACTCTTGACCCTCCCAGGCAGGTGCTGGCCTGGAGACTGACACTGGGAGCTGGGAACCGTGCCCACCCGCCTCACCATGCCTGGTCTTCTCCAAAAAACCCCACTTACCACTAAAGGAAATCATAATTCGCTAATCTTTTCACCTTTTTTTTAAAGCATCAAAAAACAAGAATTTATACATTCTGTAGTTGACTAGACATTTTCCTCAGTAACAAAGTGGTGCAAATAAATAGGAATCCTAAAACACTTCAGTTTGATGGATAGTGATGGTACAGCTCCTGGATTTTTGTCACTAGGAGCTGCTTTTATTGGCTCTTTCCTCTGGGATTTTTAACATCCAACCGTGAATGATAAGCCATCTTTCCCCCCATCACCCAAAAAGAAAATTTGAGCACTTTATGCTCACTGGGAGGGGCAGACTATAATTAATTCATGGTTTTACTGTGCAGGGACCTTACCCGACTCTATCTCTAGGAAATAAATGACATCCCAGGTGGTAATATGGTTGCTGCTTGAATGAGTTACTGTCTCTGCTTTTTTTGCCTAATCACCCTCCTGACCTCAGGATCTGACCCCCATCTCACCCCCCACCGCCCAGGATTCACTAACTTAACAGTGATCTTAAGGTATTCTCAAAAAGTACACACCAGGTTGTGTGCTTGCTTTCAGAAGCTTTTATTGTCACTTTTAAGGCTCATTAATCAAGTGTATGATATCTTGGCCCTGCTATCATTGTTCTTCTCATAGATCTAGAAATACTAATGTATTTTCTGCACACTTAAATCTTTCATACATTTAAAGCACTAGAGTTTTGAAAGGGGGTATTGAATTAGCTGGAGTAACTAATAATCATGGGAATAAAAATATAAACAAGATGAAAAATAAGATGTGTATTACTGAAGGTTAGTTTAATTTCTATGGGTAAGTTAAAAATATGCAGACATACTTTAATTATTCTAGATAACCAATAATTGGCTATGGGGAAGAGACTAATTTTAATGTAAATTAAATACAATCAGTTTCAGGCTATATACACATAGGTAGTAATATATGCATGTCCTGATGAATGGAGTTTTTAAACTATCTGATTTAATTTACTCTTAATCTACTTTAAATTTCCTATTTAGCGGTAAATCTACTTTTCTCAGATGCTAATGGCGATATAAGAGTTGGGAACAAAAGCCTTTGATCGCTTCTCTCTTTTTTAAGAGTTTGAACTTCAACACGCAAATGTCCATACCTTTTGTTCCTGATCGAGTCTGATTTCTTCCTAATTGGCCGGGAGCTGCTGTGGACATTGCTGGTTTGGGCTTGGAAGATGAAGAAAATGGTTCCCTAACATGTGCCGTTGTTTTTCATGTGGGCATCCGTTTAAAATTCGTATGGCTCCCCTCTCCTCCCCCCACCTCGAAAAGCAAAACGCATTTAGCTTTGAGCTGAAGAGAGCTCTGGCTGAAGCAAGCATCTTCTAGATCACACCAGCATTAACATACCCGGTCATTGTCTCTGCTGCTTCCCACTGCAGCTTTATATAATAAAACAAGCCGCGTCAAAGAGGCAAGGCTGTAATATTAAGTAAAATCTAATTTCAGTTTGGTTATCATATAGTGTTCATTTCCCTACGGGAGGGAAAAAATTAAATTTGTAAGCTTAAGATTCCAGCTGAAGTAGTAGAGGATATGAAAGGCTTTCCTTTGCCTTTTATTATTCACTTTATGAATTAGCCTTAGTTTACTTGTTTCGATCGGTGTCGACATATTTCTGAATACTATTAGCATAGCAATCAGGGCTGTTCTCAGGTTATTGAATGGTGTGTTGACTTCCGAAATAAATAGATATGCAGTGTGAAGAGCGAGCTGTCACTTTAGGAGAGCTTTCCTGATCTAAATTAAAAGGCACTTCTAATTGAAAACTATAATAGCAGGAGGGTTAGAGAGACAATGAAACGGCTCAGTCCCTTTCAATTTCCACAGGATTGTGCTAGTGAATCTAGGAGAAAAAGGAAAAGGAAAATATTAAATTACAAATTGCAATTTAAGGAGCAATATTAAATTATACATAAAGAGCCATATTGCTCTGAAGCCATTGCAGATGCTTGATTTAAAGGCGCTCAGTGCATCTGAGTTTTTGCTGTGAGGTCCTAGGTTATCTGTTTTTGCGCTTAGCATAGAATTCTATGTTTACACCAGCACATGCATCTTTATCCAGGAAATAAGAAATCAGTCCTGGAAGACTTCTGATTTTGAGCTGCAGGCTCACTAGCGCAGAGTGGTACCGTTCAGTGTGGCTTGTGTGGCTCTTCTCATACCTGCAGGGCTTCGTCCAGGATGGGGAACCTCAGAGTCAGGACAGTTTTACAAAATCGGAGGCAATTGTTCATGAATTATCCACATGAAATATTTTCAGAAATTTCCATAAAATCAACCATGAATTAAGGACTAGACGAAATTATTAGCTATTTCAGTTACTCAAAAAGCTACCAGCTGTCTGAGGCTATATATATTTTGGTCCTTAAAGGGTTAACGATTGAGGCCTGTCTATAGCTCATTTCTATAGTAACAGCAAGACGGAGACTTTTTATGGGCACCTAATAATTAGAAAGTGCTAGAAGGTATAACAATATAATGAATCAAAACTGATAGACTTGTGGGTTTCCATAGAAACATGTATAATTATGATAATCGGTCCCTGGCGTACCCTCAGAATTGTATACATTCAGTTAAATGCAATAAACATTAGGCACTATTTAGTGAGCTGTGATGTAGATTAACAGTGTGAGATACGGGGAAGTTATGAATAAAATTGCTGTACAGTTTATCTCAAACTAATTTCCCAGATTGCTTTAATAGATGTAGTGTATGGATGTGAAAAATTGGAAGTGTATTTTTGTTAGTGGTAAAGCTAACAAAGATAATATTTCATAAAGTGGCTGACTGATGGTTAATTTCGGTGCAGATCAAAATGGGCCGCTGCACATTAGTCAGTGTGGGGTCCCCGGGCCCTCAGAGCCCATGGCAGGTCGCGCCTCCCTCTGCTGATTTATTTCAAAAGTGAATTATAAATCTTTTTATGGCTGTCCATTTTCCTTTAACCTTTTCTTTCCCCTCCTCTACCTCCTCATCTTAGGGAGACTTTTCATGGGCTGGGTATGAGGAGAGAAAATCACCAGAGTGACTCTTCTCCAGCTCGGACCCAGGAAAAGGCAACACTTCCTTCTGGCTCTTTCGTAGACTTACCTTTTCTTTTTCTTTCAGCTTCTACATTTCAAGAGCAGTGGGGCTTAGCACCAGCAGAGGCCCATGAGATGGCCAGAGTCCCATTGTAAAGCGGAGCAAATAATTGTGTGTGCAATTGTGTGTGTGTGTGTTGTGTGTGTGTGTGTGGGGGGCTGTGGGGGAGGGCGGTTCTACCAGATGTTACATATTATTTTATAGAATTTTGTTGTTTCCTTAGTGAGAAAGTAACACACCCACATGGAAGATCCCAGCCTGTTCTTGGGGGGAATTAAAGGGGCCTGAATAAGGTGATGTGGGATGGGAGTTAGATTCTTACGGACGGAATAAATGGAGGAAGATGCTTCCAAGTGTGTGTGTGTGTGTGTGTGTGTGTGTGTGTGTGTGTGTGTGTGTGTGTGTGTGTGTGTGTGTGTGTGTGTGTGTGTGTGTGTGTGTGTGTGTGTGTGTGTGTCTGGATTCTCTATCAATATTGCCATCATCCGCCAACGTTCAATAACCGGGTCAGGCACAGTTCACAAGAGGTACCTGCATTTCCGTTTCCCAGCGTCGGGGGAGGGGAGGGCACGGGCACGGAGATCGCCCACACCAGAGATGCCAGCACCTTTGGTCCGGAGCCCAGTAAACTGGATGGAGTTACACAAATGTGCTGCATTCTCTCTTGTACTAACTTAAAACCATAAAATAAAATAAATGAGAGCCTTTGGGGAGAAATGTTTTTCCTAGCCAGCTTCAGAGCATCTCTCAGACATGACGGTTTAGCTGGGTAGGTCTTTTCTTCTGACTCAGTGCTTCCACGGGCGATTCTCACAGGGGAGCCTTTTAGAGTCCCGGCTGCGTGGATCAAGCCTTTCTTCTCTCCTTTGTGACTGTATTACTTTCTAATACTATAATGGTGCTCTACAAAAGAGTCTAGTTCCCGCCTGGCAGGAGCTGGAGTGTTGAGGGGGTGGGGGATGGGGGTGGACCACAGTCTCTTGACAAGCGGAACTTTCCACCCACTGTTTCAAGTCCTCCGAAGACCCATGGAGGGCTTTTCGGGTTCTCTCTCTCATCGATGGCAAATATAGAGGATGGGTAAATAAAAACATGGTATACAACCTTTCTTCTTTTAAGTTTGTCTCACATGGTCTATCTTTTCCTGTAATCCAACTTCAGCATTCTCCTGCCTTCGCAACTCATTTCAGTGACATTTGGCATATACCATTTATCCCTACATTGATGGTATCACGTGACAATGTCTACACATTTTTATAGCTTATGTTTTATATACACATATGTGAATGTATTAATGAATTACTCAACAAATAGACAGCCAGGATCTACTTAACAAGCACATGCACATATGCACACATAACACACCTAACATTTATGACATCATATTTATTTGTATGTGTATGGATGACAACTCAATCCCCGATTATTGTTTTTTACAAGACTCTTCCAGTACTTGTTATGGTAAATTATGAATATATGTTACTAGGCAATATATGACTATGGCATTTTTATCTCCACTCTAAGCACTAATTTCTCTGTACAAAATAAGAAACACTACCTTTCTGCCAGCTGAAGATATACTCATGCATATATATTGGTTGAATAAGAAGCTACTATTAACACATTGAAAAATATTGATTAAATGTTGATTATTTGGGGGCACTGTTTACCTTCTGTGGAGCTCTAAGTATATATTATGATACTATATACTCATGTACATATTTACTTGCAAATAGTTAGTGTGTTGTTGCCAAAGATTTCAGCAAGAAACACTGGAAACAACTTTAAATAAAACAGATTTCTAAGGCATTCTTATTCTTTAATTCAACAAATATTGATTGAGGGCTGACTATGATTGGAATATTTTTCACTGGTGGAGATTAAGCCTTGACCCAAGTTCTTGCCCTCTGATACCAGGTATTCTGTGGTTTTGTTTTTGTTTTTGTTTTTGTTTTTTGTTTTTTCCTGGCTGTGCTGAAGGCATGCAGGAATTCCCAGACCAGGGATTGAACTAGCTCAGCAGCAACTACCTGAGCCACAGCAGTGGCAACACCAGATCCTTAACCTGCTGCACTACTAGGGAATTCCTGTAGCAGATATTCTAATGGCAAAAAGCACTAAAGAGACAAGTACAAAATAGGTATCGAGTGAAAATAAACGCTATGAGGTAAAATGAAACAGGGAGAACGATGAGGAAAACCCAGATAAACTAAGGGGACGCTTTGAGCTTGCCTGATAATTAAAACTGAAGATTAAGAAATGCCAAAATCCTAAAGTATCTTGCGTACAAACACCCAAGTGTTAGTATTTAGAGCCGAGTTTTTTGAAAAGGAAGAAACAAAATGATTATTTATTGGGTATCTAGCAGATGCTGGGTACTATGCGAAGCTGTTTTTTGACCCCCTCAGTGGGTCGTTTACTGCTTATATTCTGCCCAGAGAGGTAGCAGGTATTATTATCTCTATTTTACAAGAAAGGAAGGTAAAATTCAGGTGCTAGCCCAAGGTCATACACGGATAGGCTGGGATTTAAAGTCAGCTCGTCTTATTCCAAAGCCCACATTCTGTTAGCAGCATCCTGCCTCTATACATTAAGAACAAAGAATAATTCACATTTTCAGCACGATGCAGAAATTTATCTAGCTTTCTTTAGTCTTTTTATAGCTTGAGAAATCTGTTTCTCTGAGAGAGGAAGAGCATAATAACTTGACTGGACACATCCTAACCTAACTACGCACTGTTTTCCTAAAGGGCTGTTTTCTGCTACTGTACCGCACACAGCTATTAGTCTAAGCTTTCTTATTCAAATCCTTAGGGATTTGTAAGGTAGAAACTCTTCCACATGGCTGCATCTCCGCTGCTTATTTTTAGTTGAGCACTGTTTTGGGGAGGATATTTTTACATTTTCTCTTAGCCTGCATTGTTCGCCTGAAAACAAATTGTGTCTGTCCTATAAAACCTTTGAAGACTCTTAGAGCTGCCTATTTGAGGAGCCTAGTTCAATTATTCTGATTGCCTTTTACTGAAGACTGATCAAAGAAAAGGTTTTTGTTTTTTTTTTCCTAAACTTATTTACTAGTTGTTTGGTTTAGCTGAAAGGTCAGGATTAGCAATATTGTTCAGCAGGATTTCTATGGAGAAGAGCCCAGGGTTTGTCCGTTCATCAGGTTTCTGGAAAGAAGAGGTGATAGTCTGAAGCAACATGAGGTAGATCAACATTTTTTCTTTCAAACATGAAGATGTATGTGCGTATAAAATGGAAAAAACCATTTTACTCTATAGGCTATATCTATATTTGCACTGAGTCATCTTCGTCATTGGAACTTTTTCTAATCCACACTTATGACCATTTGATAATACTGTTAGATTTAACTAATGCCTGATTCAAAAACATCAAATGGCTTAATCAAAAAATGCAATAAAATATAAAAATTGTATACTATACACTTACATAAACATGCATACATCCTCTTTCTTTGGGATTTTGTCCAGTCATCACTGATGACCAGTTTGATGATATCGTTCAAATTAACTAATGTTTGGATAGACTTAATTAAGGAAATTGTTCAGTTTGAAATCCTGACCATCTAGATGCTTCTGAAAAGTATAAGCATCTCTCTGAGGTTAGGTAGCTTCAGCTCTATCTAAGGAACGAATAGGTCTTATTCCAGAAAACATTCTTAACATGGGTCTCCTGCTTTTCACTTTCACTCTTTTCTGAATGGGGAAGCAAGGAACAAAGTAAGGATTTCTGCTTTGTTTGGCTTGTGATTGCCTGTGTTGTTTTATGCATGTTGTATTGTCTTATATCTCTTTACTTTTGCCATTTATAGAACTTGGAAACAGACAGCTATTTTGTACAGTGGCTGTAAATAGGAATTAATTACAACAATTAGTATGAGTTTGCATATGGACATTGTGAAATGACGCTTGGTTATAAAATGCCAAGTGTTCCTCGTATTCTCTTTGGTAATTTGGTGAATAGAACTGCTGGGGTTGACGTAGACCTTTCAGTTTGGTCCAAGATTGGCTGCTCAGGATCCAAACTCTGCCATCTTGTCAGGCTCGTTTTGGTAAATTCTTCCGTTAACAATGCAGTCAGTGGCCGCTCCACAGCTTTAGTAATGTTGCTGCTAAGATGTAGGCACCATGGTGGATCTCCTGGTTCTCCAGTTGCAAATTGGTTAGGTATTCCAGTCACACATGGCTCCCAAGCAAACACACAGCCTTCAAATGACCAAAAAAAAAAAAAAAAAAAAAGACAAAAACCTACCATTGGAAAAAAAAAGTTAGAAAAGGGCCATTATATAACTCAAATACCCCACAATATGTTGGCTAAACATGGTATAGCCTTTCAGTGGAATGTTATTCAGACATTAAAAAACATGTTGTAGAGACCTGATAAGATATATTGTTGTATGAAAATGGTAGGTTAAACTATTAACAGATATATGTGTAAAGAAAAAAAGCAATCTGGACCTACATACCCAAGTGTATGGATTATAGAATTGTGAGTGATTTTTCTTTTTATGAAATTTCCCCTACGTTTTCTGACTTTCCTACGATAAATGTCTATCACTTCTATATTAAAATATAGTTTTACTACTATATATAAAATAGATAAGCAACAAGGTTCTACTGTACAGCACAGGGAACAATATTCAAAATCCTACAATAAACCACAATGGAAAAGAACATAAAAAAATATATGTGTGTATGTATATATAACTGAATCACTCTGCCATATACCAGAAACCAACACAACATTGTAAATCAACTAAACTTCAATAAAAAATTTAAAAATATACATAGTTTTAAAAGCAATCAAAATGTTTTTCTCTATTATAGTGTTAATCACATATGTACATACACACAGGTGCAAGATAAAAAAGGTGAAATATTAACAAAGGTTATTTCTGGATTGTGAGATTATGTTTGGTTTCTTTATCCTTACTTCCTTTTTCTTTCTTTTTTTCTCTCCTCTCTCTTTCTTTTCCTCCCTTCCTTCCTTCCTTTCTCTCTCTCTCTCTCTCCTTCTTTCACTGTGCCCATAGCATGTGGAAGTTCCCATGCCACAGCAATAACCAGAGCCACAGCTGTGACAACACAGGATCCTTAACCTACTGAGCCACCAAGGAACTCCTGGTTTCTTTTCCGTAAGTTGGAGATTTTCTCTAAATGCCTGACTTTTATAATCTGAATTTTAAAATTGTTCAAAAAGCAAAAAGGCGTAGATTTCCTAAGAGTGCAAATGATTAACCCCAATGTATGTCCTAGAAGATGATGACCTGCCTAATGAACTCCCAGTAGAAGACCCTGTGCTATTCACATATTAAATCATGTGTTACCATTAGGTCATAAAGAAATTTTGTACAGTCCCCTAATCCTGTTGACAGTTGCATTTGTACTGTATAAATATCATAAATTGGAGTTCCAGTTGTGGCTTAGCAATAATGGACATGATTAGTACCCTGGAGGACGTGGGTTCGATCCCTGGCCTCACTCAGTGGGTTAAGGATCCAGCATTGCCATGAGCTATGGTGTAGGTTGCAGACACAGTTGGGATCCTGTGTTGGTGTGGCTGTGGCACAGGCCGGCAGCCGTAGGTAGCTCCTATTCGACCTTTGGCCTGGGAACTTTTATACGCCGTGGGTGTGGCCCTAAAAAAAAACAATCAGGAGATCCCATCATGGCTCAGTGATTAACCCTACTAGTATACGTTAGGAAGCAGGCTCCATCCCTGGCCTTGCTCAGTTGGTTAAGGATCAGGCGTTGCTGTGAGCTGTGGTGTGGGTTGCAGATGCAGCTGGGAATCCCACATTGCTGTGGCTGTTTTTGCTGTGGCTGTGGATGGCAGCTCCAGCTCTGATTTGACCCCTGGCCTGGGAACTTCTATATGCCTTGGGTGCTGACCTTAAAAAAAAAAAAAAAGACTGGAGTTCCCATCGTGGTGCAGCGGAAACGAATCCAATTAGGAGCCTTGAGGTCTCAGGTTCGATCCCTGGCCTTGCTCAGTGGGTTAAGGATCTGGCGTTGCCGTGAGCTGTGGTGTAGGTCACAGGCGCGGCTCGGATCTGGCGTTGCTATGGCTCTGGTTTAGGCCGGTGGCTACAGCTCTAATTAGACCCCCAGCCTGGGAACCTCCACATGCCAAGGGTGTGGCCCTAAAAAAGGACAAAAGATAAAAAAAACCCAAAAAACAAAACCAAAAAAAAAAACCCAAAAAACGAAAAAATATAACTATTATTCACCATTTTTAAAGTCCTGGTATTAGGAGTTCATTTTCTCCAGGACCACCAGGACCCTCTTTTCCCTGCAGCAGTAGGCTCTGGCTTTTTTTTCCTGTGCCTCTGCTTCTCTCTCTGGTTGGCGCCATTGGTCATCTCAGGAGGAGTTTGTTTCTAATCATAGCTGCTGATGTTAGAAACAGTTACTAATTTGAAGCTCTAGCTTTTCTAAACTGCAAACTCCAGTTTCTCCTTTGTGTCATTGAAAGGTTATTTGAAAACCACTCCCCACCCCACCCCCAAAGACAGTAAACACTTAAAATTAGCAGACAGAGCCAACTGAAAATAAAGAAAGATGGGTCCCATTTTAGGGAGTCTGAGCCAGCCAGAAAACAATGATTCATTAACGACTCCCTGCATTTTGAATGTGGGAAGATCGTTTGTCACCTTTTTGTTTCTCTTGAATTCAGATATACTAATTCTTTGTATGAGTTTTTGAGATGTTATCAAAAAATCAAAATCAAAATCAGGCAATGAATCAGGTTTTTGAACCCAGAATTGTTTTGACACTTAGACCCCTTTTCTCACACACACACAGAGGAATAAATAGAGGAAACCCTGCCAAATTTGTTGTTTGATAATAGTTACCAAAAAGAACAGTTCCCTGATGGCCTAGCCCTTAAGGATCCAGTGTTGTCACTGCCTTGGCTCAGGTCACTGCTGTGGCAAGGATTTGATCTGTCCTCCGAACTTCTGCATGCCATAGTCACAGCCAAAAAAAAAAAAAAAAAAAAGAAGTGTTAAACTACATTAGTGCCTTTATAGACAGTCAGTGTAGACATGACTTAAAAATATTCTTCCTCCTTAAAAACATGTGCTTCTCTATCATCTAAAAGAAGTAATTTTTCTCTTTGTTTTTCCTTTACATGATATGACCAAAATAGTATTTTTGGTGAGGCCAATGTGATAATCACTATACTACAGAAACACCTCAAAATAGTTTTTGCATTCCCCCCTTTTTTCACTGTACCTTTTGGTTGAAGTCATTGTGTAGAGGAGAATAAGTCCAAAGGGAAATTTAATACCAAAAGCCGTAGAAAAATCACTCCTTTTAGCTTTTCAACTTATTTCTGTGACTGTGCTTCCTGCTAGAGCTCAGACCAGAGGCCATGCCTTTTTCATACAATCCAGAGAGCACACTGTACTATTTTTAATTTCTTTGAAGTGTGGTAATTATTACTAATTATCATCGTGCTCAGTCATTAACAACTGGTGGCAGTAAGCTGACTTCCTGCCTCTCCTGCGCCCGTGGCTGCAGAGGAGTGGGGAGCGTGTTAGCTGGTGGGTATTTAAACACTAAGAGAGGTATTATTTTCTTGGGAGGCAAGTCAGTAGAAACATGATAGATCCTCAACTTCTGCTTTACAAGGTTATTTCTTGACAGAATGATCTGTGGATTTATTTTGTATAAATGACCAAACATGTACAACTGCTTGAAAAAGCTTCTCCTCCCAGTTCTCCTCCCAGTCGTCCTGTGCTTTCATTTCCCCCCTCTTTCCTTTCTTCATATTTCTCCCAGTCTCTACACAATTTCTTTTCTTTTTTTTTTTTTCTGTGAAGGGAGGGTTTAGTGTTAGTTCCTTCTTCAAGGCAAGTAACATAGTACTGTTGTCATTACCACAAGTAATGATAATGATAACAATACTTAATTATGGTGATGTGTCAGGCACCGTTTTAAGACATTTAAATCGTCCTTCAATGCTCGCATCAAACCTCTGAGATGGGGCCTGTTAGAACCCCTCGATTCCTACTTAGGACACTGAGGGCCAGAGCGGCGAAGGCGCAAAGCCAGCAAGACGTAGAGCTATAAGAGGAACCAGGCAGTTGGACTCTCAAGACCACACTTTTCCTTTCTAGGCTGCATCTCAAGGTTGACGTCTCCAATGCAGTGCCTTGTGCAGAATTAGTGCTGAACGACTGTGGGTTGGATCTAATTATCCACTTTATGGTATAGAGTCCTTACTGCCTGCAGTGATGCGTTTTATAGGTCCCTCTATGCATAGCTCTGGATTCTCATTTACACATTTGAGTCTGGAGTGGTTTCTTCAGCTTCTTTTTTACTGACTATGGTAAATAAGACTTTTGCTATTTATGGAAGCATAAATTAGCTTCTTCTGTTTTCTCTGTTTATAGAGCAAGAAGAAGGGCAGGGAGTCGATGACACTGCATAGGCAACTTCTCCAGCTCTTGCTCCACCAGTTCAGTTTATAAAAACCCACGTTCACTTTTGTCAATTACTCACTTGAGCAAAGAAATCATCACCTAAGCAATGACATCCTAGGTGCTCCTCTTCAAGTCCCCAAAGGCTCAAGAATGCCTGTGGGCTCACTCCTGAAGCAGAACTGGTCCTCCCTCAAACACCCAGTTCTGCGGGCATCTGGAATCGCAGCCCTGCGGTTGCCTGTTGCTGCCACACGGGGTCCCTTTTGGAGGCCACAGGGTTTGAGAGACACGGGTCCGCTCTGCCAGATTGTCTGCGATGCTCACATCTCTGCCAGCTGCATGCGAGCCCACATTCCAGCTCTCTCCACTTCATGCTCACAGGCTTGGCCATGATTCCCCAAGTGCCAGCCACAGTGCCAGCCTGGCTGGGTCAGTAGAAGCTTCCAGAAACTGGCATGCACAGTGGAAAACCAACAAACATACACAATCTAAGGAATCTGTAATCCCTTGTAGAGTGAATGAACGCTGCCCCATAGTCTTCCTTCCAGCCACACAATTTAACTGTAGGAGTATTACTGTCCTTCCTGCCTTTGGACCCGACCCCACATTTACTCCATTTACTTAGATCTGAATACTCCTGAGTATCTTTTGTAAATTGGTCACAGACCCTGCCTCGCTGGGGGAGAGATTTTTGGTCTGGAACTCTTAAAACAAACAAAAGAATTCCTGAACATTCTTATTCCACTGTCCTTTCAATACCAAGGGTATTATTTACTGGTTACATTTACATAATTAAGAAAAAACTATTGAAAGAAATTCCCTATTAGGTTTGTTCCTAGCAATCAGAGAACTCCCCTCCTAAACGTAAGACTGCCTAGCATTTCAACTATCCACCTTGGGTGAAGCCTATCTGAATTCTGTTTGGATGAGCTACCCACCACTTTGATAAAGTATGAAATAGCTGAAGGAGCCATAAACAATTGATACATGTGGAGTTCCTGTCGTGGCTCAGCTGAAATGAATCTGAGTAGTATCCATGAGGATGCAAGTTCCATCTCTGGCCTCTCTCAGTGGGTTAAGGATCCGGCATTGCCTTGAGCTGTGGTGTAGATTGCAGACGCGGCTTAGATCCTGCGTTGCTAGGTGATTGACATATATAGCAGGATGCCCAGAGCTGAGGGTGTGTGTGTGTGTTTGTGTGTGCATGTGCTCTAGCAAGAGGAGTACCCAAAAGAGAAGTGGTTGCTCTTGTAAGAAGGGCAGGTATAAGGTAACCACTCCTTGGATATAAGTGTAGCCACCCTTCCTTTGATGTGCTGACCATCCTTCTGTCTACGGGTGGGTGAAAATCAGCATTTCAATGCAAAATTTTTTTTTTTTTTTTTTGCAGTATGGGCTTTTTAAAGAAGCCAAACAAATCCAGGCAGATTTTGATAAAAGGAAGTTGTCAAGGTTTTGGATGCATGAGATGGCATGTACGTGCCTGACCCAGCTATGACCTTACCTTCTGAGGCCACGCTCCTGCCCAAAAGGGACTGCAAAATAAGGAGAAATATGGGTGCCAATGTCATACTATGGTCTGGTCTCACTTCTGGAGGCCGATTTTTACCCTGCTCCTATAAGTGGCAGGGCCCAAAATGTCCTCTTGATTGACAGCAAGTTAGTGGCAAAGAGTTGAACGCGGACCTTTCTGACCTTAAAACCCACGTTGGGTAATGTCATAAAAAGGAGATGAGAAGCAGGTTTCAATCCAAGGTTTATTCTGATCAATTATAGCAACTGCACTGATCACTGTGTTAAGGATGCCCGTGTCACTCTCAGAGGCCACTTCCAGGTGGACCCTGAGTGTTGGCCATTGGCTGGGGAGGAGGGAAACTAAAGGACTTGGGTCAGACAGCTTCTCAGCAATGCTGTCCCAGCCTCTCCAACCCAAACCAGCAGATCAGGAGCAGCAAAGCGATCCCCTGCCGCCTGTCTTCTAAACACATGAACCAGATTATCTCACATTACCAATGCATGGAAAAAAACAACACAAAGCAAAACAAAACGAAACCCAAATTGCATTTCGAGAAAAACTCACTTTTGACAATTTCTATAAAACATCAGTTTCTGGAGTTCCTGCTGTGGCACAGTGGGTTAAATATCCAATTGCAGTAGCTCAGGTTGCTTTGGAGGCATGGGTTTGATCCCCAGGTGAGTGCAATGGATTAAGGATTTGGCTTTGCTGCTGCTGTGGCATAGGTTGCAGCTGTAGCTTGGGTTCAGTTCCTGGCCTGGGACCTTCCATCTGCTGCTGGGGCAGCCGAAAAAAATAATCAATATCCTTCTAGGCAATTAAAATGAGAAGCCCAGTCTGAGGCACATATGCATATAAAGACATATATTGCTGTTGAGGTTTTACTGCTTTTCCTCCTCTCAAGTTTTTTGTAGAGAGGGAAATTGCTAAAGGCAGAAAGACCCCAACAGATATGTGTGTATTCAAGATAGTATCTTGTATAGGCTGCAAGAGGTACAGTAAGATGAACTCCATTTAAGACAACCTAGGCAATGGGAAGAAAATAAGGCGATCTGTTTCAATTTGGGGAATGTTCAGAAATAATTCATATAAAATATGGCAGTTATTGTGGGGCTTGGGAAGCTGGAGATTGCCACACTCTTGCAAGGAGAGAGAGATCTTCTGGAAAGCAGAGCAGAGGTGTGTACAAGCAGCTGAGTTGATGGAGACAACACAATGCCAGTTCTGAAAACAAGCAATAGGAGGAAATTACAGAAAGAAACCTGTAAACACGATAAAACATAATTATTTTTCTGCCTTAGGAATTGTGGAGCTCAAAATTAAGATCATCGGTGTTTTTCTACCTTACGTTAAGTAATGTTAAATAACAGGAAATTCACTGTTGCAATACATCCTTAAGCTATTTAGACAGTTTATACGTAAACCTTTTATTGCTTAAATCTCCATGCTAGATTTGTACAGATATTCAGCAGAGGTTCCTAGGAGGTTACAGTCAAAACATTACACATTTGCATTTACAATATTATTCTAAATATAAATCAAAACACAAGCAAAGAGATCCTGCTGAGAGCTGAAAAACAGAAAAGACAAGGAAATACGAGGTACCGGAGAATAAGCCCTTTACCTACCCACCTCGATTAGCAGAGAAGAAAAAAAAAGGAAGGAAGGAGGGAGGGAAGAAAGGAAGGAGGACGAGGAAAGGAGGGAGGAAAGAGAAAGAAAAAATATGGTTAAAGTTGTTTTCTCTGACAGCTTTTGCAAATAACGTTAAAGCAAAATGTAGAGAGGCCACTGGAACTTGGGCTTCTAAGGTCAGGGAAGGTTGAGTTCTGTAACAAACAAACCCAAATCCTCAATGGCTGAATACAATAAAGATGAATTGCTTGCCCACATCACAGCCCACCTGAGTAGGGAAGCTCTCTTGCAGGCAAGAGACACAGTGACTCAGGTTCCTTTCATCCTATGGGGCTGCCATCTTTACCTGCCTTCAGAGGGGGAGCACAGCCGGGGTCTCTGGATGGTGGTCTTGGAAGCAGCAAACGTTCTCTTGGACAGAACAGAGACACAGAGCCCCCACCTAATTAAACAGGCTGGGAAACATAGTTTAAGTCTATGTCCAGGAACTGGAAACAGATTGATGACCATCCAGCCAGCCTCGGTCACAGTGTGGTCACCCCAGTGTATCAACATGTCAAAGCAAATGACAGAGGAGGAGAAACTTTATTTTCTATAGAACCTGATGTTTCTTTTATTGAATATTTCTAGACCTGAGTAGTCAGAGTAAATGTCCATGTCTAATGAGTTAAGATTCCTCTTGGCCAGGAAACTGTTTTGATTTCTTGGTAGGCTCATTGCTGTCAAACAGTATATTGCATCCTGGGTGCTCATTAATGAGCCCTTTTATGTCATTTTCCCTTATTGACGAGTCCTCACCCTCATTTCCTTTATGTCATCATTCCTTCATTTTTCCTTCTTGACAAGTCCTCACCCTTGTCTGAGGGCTCAAGCTGCAGGCAGAGTCCCAGTGCATTGGTCCATGTCACCAGCCAAGGAAAAGATGGAGAGACTCCTCTTAGAGGTGACATAGAATAGTTCAAGAGCTTGTTTTCTGTTTGGTTCAGTTATTTGGGGTTATTATGTATTCTACACACTAAGAAAACATTTTTCATGCTTAACTTTTGATAATCCCTTACCTTTTGGTTTTGACATTTTGCTAGTCTTACCCAGGTAGATGCATTTGTTCTGAAAAAAATTTTGCGTGTTTTTCCTTTAATCTTCCCTATTTTCAAATCATTTAATAATGATAAAAAACCAAATCTGAAGCTTCCATACTTCAATCAAAAGTTACTCTTTTACATTCTTTTAACAATGTAGAAGAGAAAAGGGAACACAATTACTAAAGTAAATTTAGCTTTTATATAAAAGAAATCTATGGTGGAACTATAATTATTATAATAGTATGGTAAATATACAGATGTGACTTGCTGTTATTTTTCAGTATGATTACTACAATGTTGCTATTACTAGAACCAATTTACTATAGTTTTACTAGGTAAAATATTAGTTACTCTATTTTTCATGTAATAACTATGGTTTGTTACAGTTTTATGACAAAACTGGAATTCTGTTATAAGGAGTTTTATTACGTTGTACTTATAAGTAGGAGAGGGACTGTTAGCTTATTTTCTTGCTTGGTTTTGCACTCATGATCTAGAGCATGTTTCTTTTGCTTCCCTCATATTTTCCCCCAGTATGGAAAAGGGATATTCATGAAAACAAAAAACAAAAAACAAAAACATTAGAAAATATAACCTAAAATCCAGTCTGCTTTAAATTAGATTCACATATGGATTAGCTGAAGTGAAATATTAACCCTCTGTTATTGAGTATATGTTGGAACACTTTCCTTTAATACAGTGAATTAAGTGACTCATAATAAGGAATATATTTCCACTCAAAAATTAAATAGTAAAAACTGGACCAAAGAGGTCTTTGTCCTCATTCCTCTTTCGCCGCAAATTTTTGCCTAGCCTGACCTCCTCCAGCTTGAGTTTCTCCACCTCTTCTGTGAATGTCTGCTTTAGTCATTGAGTCCTCCTAAGATATCAAGCTTCTATACATTCTAAAGAAAGAAAATTATTCTCAGGATCATTTAGATTATTAACCACTCATTTCATGGTACTGCTCCATTCCTGATTATTACTGGTGCTAAATAGCATACTTTAAAATAAAATTGTTGGTAGTTCCTGCTGTGGCTCCTCAGATTACTAACCTGACTAGTATCCATGAGGATTTGGGTTTGATCTTTGGCCTCACTCAGTGGGTTAAGGATCCGGCATTACCTTGAGCTGGGGTGTAGGTCTCAGACATGCTTCGGATCCATCATGGCTGTGGCAGTGGTGTAGGCCAGCAGCTGGAGCTCTGACTCAACCCCTAGCCTGGAACTTCCATCTATTGTAGATGCAGCTCTAAAAAGCAAAAAGTAAATAAATAAATATAAATAAATAAAAATTAAAAAATAAAATTATCAATATTATGCAAAACACGAAGGCTATTGTTTTAATTGTCTTGGACTTTCTAATGGCTACACGTTCTTCAGAGAGGGTCTTAGTCATCATGGATGTACACTGACTTCTACATTTTGCACACTAAGTTATTGCTTTAAAAATTAAATGAAATAGTAGACTCATTGAAGACTTCCCCTCTGAAGTTTGTAGAGAAAGGATTGAGAGGGAGAGAATTCAAGATATCAGCTGTATTAGTGAAAAGCTTTATTGGGAAACTGGTTTGGATCCATGGCCTGGTCCTAATACTCACACTCTAAATAACCACCTCTCCACTCCCCAGTGCTAGTCTCAGGCAGAGCTGTAACGTATGCCTGCCTAGGCAGGCATTTCCTAGACAGCAGAAAGATGAACAAGAACATTCTCAAGACAGGTTGCTCTAAGGGACCGAGTCAAGAAGGCTGGGTGCTTCTTTCCAATTTATCAATCATATAAATTACTACAAAGAGTAATTACTACAAAGAGTAAGTAGGGACACCACGGCCTCCCCATTATTTCGGAAAGGTCCAAGAAAAAAAAAATCAGCCAGAAAAACATTTGTAGGAAGAGAAATGATTTCAGAGTCAGATTATTAGGGTGAAATCTCTCTC
The DNA here is from genome assembly GCF_016906955.1 of Phacochoerus africanus. Classification (NCBI taxonomy): domain Eukaryota; kingdom Metazoa; phylum Chordata; class Mammalia; order Artiodactyla; family Suidae; genus Phacochoerus; species Phacochoerus africanus. The sequence goes on along the minus strand of NC_062549.1, from coordinate 70,739,975 downwards.
TCCCTCTTATTAGCTCTGTTTCCTTGGACAAGCTATGAATACCTCCTATCTTCATTTATAAACTGGGATAAAAATATCCACTTCCATGCAAGAAGAAATGTAGCTTTATATGCAAAAACCTGTCCTTTTTCCTCCTTGGCATCCAAGAAGACTGCTTCCCAGACCATGGGACTGCCTTCTGGACTGTGACATATTTGGCAGAAGTGAGGGTCACAGTGTCCAAGCGCATCTCATCATACTTTTGCACAATCCTTCACACTTATTTCCAGGGAGACAGCAGGGAAACAAAAATGGGTGCAAATGCGGGATGTTTTTGATCTTATCTGTTGAAGATGAATGAGGGGAAAAGAAAAGCAGAGACTGTCCTTGAGATTTCTAACTCGAACAATAGTGGGTGCGTGGCTAGTAATGCTATTGACCAAGATAAGGGACTCTAAGTAGTGAAACCAGGAGATTAGAGGAGGAAGATGAACAGATTACAGTCAGTCACAGTGTATTATACGGAGTTGGAAATGAGTAACAGCAATGGGAAATATGAGTCAGGAGTTTAGGAGAGAATTTGGGAAGGATATAGTTTTGAGAATCAGCAATAGTTTTCAAGCAACTATACCTCATGGGGCTATTGAGGATTTGAAATAGATCTGGTCCAAAGAAGGATGTGCTGGAAGGGTAACACACAAGGGGCTTTGAACAATAAAATAAATGCAAACTATCTCATTAATGTTTTTTTTTTTTTGGCTTTTGTCTTTTGTCCTTTTAGGGCCACACCCATGGCATATGGAGGTTCCCAGGCTGGGGGTCTAATTGGAGCTGTAGCTGCTGGCCTATGCCAGTGACACAGTAACGTGGGATCCTAGCCACATCTGTGACCTACACCACAGCTCACGGCAATGCCAGATCCTTAACCCACTGAGCAAGGCCAGGGATCGAACCTGCAACCTCATGGTTCCTAGTCTGATTTGTTAACCGCTGAGCCACGACGGGAACTCCAATCTCATTAATAATTTTATATTGACTATGTTGAATTGAAAGTATTTTTGGCTGTCTAGAGGTCAATAAAATACATTACGATATGTTTAATCTGTTTCTTTTTAGATTTAGTGGCTTTTGAAAAAACGTAATCACTAGCAAATATAAAATGACCTATGTCAGTTGCATGATATTTCTATCGGAAAGTGCTAGGCTGGTATATTGACAGGAAAAATAATTGATGTTATTTTCTCCCATTATTTATTTTAAGTAATCTAGGTAGTGTAAAAAAAAATCCTAAAAATGCATTTTAGTTAATTGAATAGTAGTAAGAACACAATATAAAATTCACTTTACAGGGTACAACTTGTGTGTTTTGTGTTTCTGTGAGGGAGGGATGAGTTCTGCACTGCCCTGGGAGTTCCCACAGAGAAAAGATCAGTGCTCTGTGACATATTTGCATAAAGCAAAGAGTGTATGAACGTGTGTGTGTGTGTGTGTGTGTGGTGTGTGCATGTGTGCATGCATATATGTGTGTGTATACAATACACACAGACATGGAATCTGCTGTCTTCTTTTTATACTTCATATGTAAAACATTGCTTTTTTGGTCCTCCTAAATTTGCATGTATTCTTTCTAAGAAAAATGAACCCAAGTTACTGCAACAAAATTTTCTTCTGGCTTTTGACCAATGGAATGAGGAAGCAATTGTTCCAAGTACACTGTGGGTGGGGGGACTGTTCATTTAAGAATCTAGGGTTAGATTATACAACATTTTATAGCTAATGGAAGAAATATGATTGTTACTTAATTGTTATATCTTACTCTCTCTTTTAACTTAAATTTATGTAACAAAATAATCCAATATTTTACTCTTTCTCATCAAAACAGCCAGAGAAGATTCAGATGGAATGTTATAGCATGAGTAGAGTTCATTTCATCTCATACAGCTTTTTTACCCTCTCATTGCAAGTGTGCTGGGCCAAAGTCATTATTTCACTCTATTGCCAATATTGCCTATGTCAGATTATCTTTTGTTCTAATATGTTCTCACTCACACATAGAATCTTGTAAAAGAAGGAATTGAAAGCTACCTATAAACTTCCTATAACATGCTCTTTGGGACAGGAATAATTGCAATCTTTATAATTTCTTTATTTAAAAAGAAAAATTGATAACAGTTCTTCGCTCTTTTATTCAACATGTAAATTTTCTGTATTGCTGACAAAAAAAGACACAGTTGTAAAGTAGACAATTAGCAGAGGATCTAGTTCAACAATGACAATATTTTAAATACAGATACAATTATAATAGATTTAAATTAAATATAACCTAAACCACATTCATTAAAATCCTTGCCGTATAAGATTTTAGTATTGAGTTGGTCATGTTAGCTAAGGATCTTCAAACCTAATGGCTAATGAAGTTATCTCTTTTAAGTATTAGTTATATATCTACACTTAACATTATAGATTGTTAAAGAAAAAGTACAAGTGTTTGTTTTTATGCTCCAGTGAATTTGTTCCCCAAAGAGTTGTCATGTGTTATTTTTATTTATTTTTTATTCAAATAGAAATTGGTTATGAGAAAATTTTTATCCTTGTGACCACAAAGGTTGGCCTCTTCCCTAACCTAAAGAGGTTGGTAAAATGAAAGTTTGTTCTTTGAAAAGAACACAAATACTTGTGGTTATTCTATGACACAGATAAATGCCTCCTGATGCTGGATTGAGAATCCCAACTCACATCTCCCACAAGCAATGAGTTATCAATGAGTTCTAGGTTTTCTCAACCTTGATTAAATTTGAGCGATGGCCTAGGTTATTTTTTCACTTGTTCCCAAGCCCCTAAAAGCCCCATCCTTCATGGTCCCATAGAGAGTTGCATTTAATACAACAAGCATATAACTTTGAACTTTTTGGAGCAAAACAATAGCAACAACAACAAACAATAATCAAATAGGACCACAAATTTGAAACCATCTTCTTTGATCTTCTGTGATAAATTCTGAGTTCAGCTCTGCTCTCCTGGAAAGTGAGCAGAGAAGAGGCAATGCTGTTCCACTCTGTCCTGTGTTGTCCCACAGAGTGCAGTATTCTAATTTATAACATTTTAGTCTAATGTAATTATGTGTTTCTTTAAAATACAGAAAAATATAATGTGTAAAATATAATGTAGCATAATATGACCTTTTAAAAGGGCCATTTTTTAACTTGAATGAATCGTTAAGCAAGTTTACTCATAAAGTCAATCAAGATTATGGTATTTTTTTCTGTTAGTCCTTTTAAGTCTCCATTTTACCACAATCCCCTGTAGCTCTCAGTTACCCTTTTTAATTCTGTCCACACTTTTTTGGAAAAGAGAATGCAATGGTAATGTAGAAATTTAGTACTCTTTTTCTAGTCTTTCAAATCCTTTTTTTTTTTTTTTAAAGATGTCTATGTAAACTAATACATGAAAGATCTTTAAATGTTGAATCTGTGCTTAAGGAGGGACTTCAGTAGGAGTTTTCTTCTTGGCAATATTGTCATTACTCCAAATGCTTTGGAAAATTAAACTGTGCATTTTGAACCCTTTATCGTCTGAACCAATTGCAGGCAAGAAATGTATGTCAAGATGTAATGTACACACTTGTACTGCTGATTTAACTTGGACAAATTATCCATCTCAGTCCCTAAAGGCAGGTAGGAGTCTATTCAGAAAATTCTCCACAATGGGATAATAAAACCTTTTGAAAAGTTACCCTATGAGGAAATGTTACGCAAGACACTGTGGATTTGTGTTTGTAAAAATAAAAACACACAAATGACTTCACAGTTCTGTTGATTCAAATTTGTAGCCATCCATTCCCCTCTGATGTTCCTCAAGGTGGCACCTCTAGGTCAGGTACGTTTCCAGGACCTAGTGAATCAATGGCAGATGGTGCTTGGATCTCCAGCTTGGCACTTCCTCCCCCTCTGTGCATAAAGTCTATGTCACAATCTTTTTCTGTTTTATTCCTAGTCTTGGTATATGTTCTACCTTCTGCAGTGTCCAGAGTGTAACAACGAATGCAGCAGAAGCTACTTTGAGTGAATTGTCCACTCAGGAAGGAATATATACATCTTGTCATGCCAGTGGTGCCATGATATGAGCCTTAGTGATTATAGAAACAAGAAGGACCCTTAGAAGCTCAAGGTAAAGATGGTTCTGTCTTGATTGGATAGTGAACAGATAGGCTCTATGGCAGATACGATGGGAAAATTGTGTTATTGTCCCAAAGTCTCTGCATGGTAAATAACATATGCATGATAAACATCTCAAATGTGACATGTTCAAAGTCAAATTCTTTTTTTTTTCCACATCGAAGAAGGGTCTAAATGGAGTAACTGAGAAGGTCAAGAAGATAGATGAAAGCTGTAGAGAGGAAGGCCTTCAGAGCCACATTACAGACTGTGTTTTTGTCTTCTCTTGTTTTGTCTTACTTTTTTATACTATCCACAAATATTCTCTTAGTGCCACCCTCTGCCCAGATCTTGGTCCCTAAAGCAAATTTAAGAGTGCCTGTCAAGTGACCAGATGACAGAGAGGCCCCTGAGGCCTGTGTCTCTGCCATATAACAGAAACACATTAGCTTAGGTTCATATCATCAGTATCTTCAAACAAACAGAGAGAAATATGAAGGAAATATTTTAAGACAGACTCCCTTAAATTTTGGTGAATGCAAAATAAACTGTTTTCTTTACTTCTTTCTTATCAGTTTTTGTGGCTCTTTGACTTGAATTTTCCTCAGTTTATAGAATATTAGAGCTGGTGTAATGAACTGGAAAGGGACAAGTGCTGAAATTCTACCTCCCGACTGATTCACTATGTGACTTTACACAATTTCCTTCACTCTCTGTGCCTTAGTTGTTTATCCATCCCTCAAAATGGGATGATTGTATATTACCATGGAAAAAAATGTATATTTTCAGTTGCCAGTGAAATTACACATGGCAACTGAAAATAATAAATAAGAAGCAAATTAAAATTCTCAAATTCTTTAATCAAAATTAAGATTCAATAGTTAGGAATAACAGCAGAAGAGACACAGCTGAAGAGGGAATTGGTGAGTTAGAAAATAGGACAGAAGAAAATGGCCACAATGGAACAAAGAGAGACAAAATGGTGGAGAATACAAAAAAAGAAAAAAAGAAAAAAGAAAACATAAAGCATAGACATATAATGAACAATGACATATATGTAATTGAAATCTCAAAATAGAGGAAATATATAAAGGACAATGACAGAAATTTTTAAAGCTCAACAAAGAGACAGTCTGCAAACTCAAGTATTACTGTGGGAGTTCCCATTGTGGCACAGCAGAACCGAATCTGACTAGGATCCGTGAGGACGCAGATTTGATCCCTGGCCTTGCTCAGCAGATTAAGGATCTGGCATTGCCATGAGCTGTGGTGTAGGTTGCAGACATGGCTTGGATCTGGCGTTGCTGTGGCTGTGGTGTAGGCCAACAGCTGCAGCTCCGATTTGACCCCAGCCTGGGAACATTCATAAGCCATTAGTGCAGCCCTAAAAAAAAAAAAAAAAAAAAAGTACTGTAAACCTTACTGATCAATGCAAAGAAAATCACAACCAAGTAATAGAACAGTTGCTGAAAACCAAATCCAAAGGCAAATATCCTAAAAACATCTAGAGATAAAAATATGCATTACTTTGAAAGGACAACAATCGGACAGTCAGTTTTTTTAATTTAAAAAACAAAAACCAAAAGACAAAGTAATGCTACCTTCAATATGCTGAAAGACAGTAAGTGCCAGCATCAAAATTTACACATAATGCAAATGTCCTTAAAAAACTAAAAGTGAATAAAAACCTTTTCAGGTAAAGCAAACCTAGGAGAACTTTCACCAGGATATGTAGTCTAAGGAATATTCTTCAGGCAAGAGGAAAATAATCCAAGATAAATATTTGGAGATGAAAGAAGGAATAAAGGACAAAAATAACAATTGGGGTAACGTAAATTGAACACTGCTAAGTGATAATGATTTATAAACTGTTACAGTAATAAAATACTTGATTCATTGGAATATATAACAATTCTAAATTAACGTGTATCTAATAATGTGGCTTTAGGTTTTGTAAGTCAAAAATTGACAGAACTACAGAAAGAATAGATATATTTATAGTCATAGGGTAGATTTTAATATAAATCTTTATATAACTGATAGAAAAATCAGAAAAAGTGTTAAAATATATATATAGGTTTAAATAACATTAATAAAGTTGACATAAATGGCATACGTAGCATATTGTGTCACCAAACTGAAGGATTTATATTTTTTTCCCAAATGTACACAAAGATTTTACAAAAGTTAACTATACGCTGTACCATAAAGCAGATCTTAATATATTCTGAAGAACTGATAAAACTTAATATGTTCTCCGATCCCAGTAAAATTAAAAAATAAATAATAGGAAAACTAGAAAATCCCTGTGTTATGGAAATTTTAAACACCCCTATTACTAATGGATTAAAAGAAAAAATAGAATAAGAATTTTAAAAATATTTGAATTATTTCGTATTAAAACTTGCAGGATGCAGTTAAAACCTTAAATTTATTTATAAAAAGAGGAAATGTTAAAAAAAGTCAGTGATCTAAATATAATTTATGGTGGATATGCTGAAAGTTTTCCCTCTGAGATCAGAACCAAGGAAAAAAAGACCATTCTCATCTTTCTTTTCAACACTGCATAGAAGTCTTAGTTTGAAAAAGCAAGAAAAGGCATATTAGGATAAGGATTTGAAATAAAAAAGTAAAATGCTCATTATTCTGAAACCATAGGATTGCTTACATAGAAAAAATTTAAATCTATAGATAAGTTGTTAGGATAGGTGATTTTAGCAAGGTTTTAATTAGAAAATAACATTTGAATGATTATACAATTTACAGGAACATCAATGTATATCAAATTCCTAAGAATATATTGAACAAAAGCTGTGAAAGAGCTTTTCCCAGAAAACTATAAAACTTCGCTGAAAGGAAGTAAAGGAGACCTTAATAGATAGCAAGATATATAATGTTTATAAATTGGAAAATTCTACATTAAAGAGAGGTGAATTCTCAAATTGATCTATAAATTCTCTGAAATCCTCATTAAAATGACAGATTTATTTGTGTGCACCTGCGTGCGCATGCATGTATAAATTGACAACCCAGTTCTAAAATTTATAAGGAAGTGCAATGGCCAAGAAGAGTTACAAGATCTTTGGAAAAAAAAAAAAAAGCAGGGTGGAATACCATACTCTACTAGATGTCAAGACTTGCTATAGAACTACAGGATTTTAAGGCACTAATATTAAGGGAAAAACGGATAAAAATGACTGTAAGGAATCAAGATCTTCCTGGTCATCAAAATACACCAATAAGAGTGTGAAAAATGATTGTTTAGGAGTATAGGGTGGGAGAAAATATAAGAGACTCACTCTTGTACAGAATATGTAGGAATTCTCCTTCAATTCAACAAGAGACAATTTGGATCACTCAATAGAAAAAAAAAAAAAAACAAAAAACGGGCAGACCTGAGCAGACACTTCAAAAAAGAGAGGTTATCCGAATGGCTTAACAAACATGAAAAGTGGGCCAACTCATTAATCATCAAGGAAATGAGAGTAAATTAAAGTCATAAGGAGATACCACTACAGAACACCAAGGCATTAAAATTAAAAATACAATACTCAATATTACAAGAATATGGAGAAATAAGAACTCATATATCGATGGTAAGAATGTGAATGTAAATATGAATAGAACAACTACTTTGAAAAGTTGAATAGCATTGGTTAATTTGAGCATGCATTTACCCAATAACTCAGCAGTTCCACTCACTGGCATATAATCCACATACATATTTGCATAAAAACTTTAATAAAATATTTTACATAACAATATCCATAGCAGCATTTTTCACAATTGCCAAAGCTAGAAATCTGTCCCAAATACACTGTAATTACTATAGAACAATGAAAATAAGTGACATTAGATACAGGCAATACCATGGATACATTTTATTGACATTATTTCTGAGTGAACAATTGAACACTTAATGTTTATAGGAGTTCCCTGGTAGCTCAGCAGATTAAGGACCTGGTGTTATCACTGCTATGGCTCAGGTTACTGCTGTTTAACCCCTGACCCCAGGGGTGGCAAAAAAAAAGAAAAAGAAAAAAGTATGTCCTCTATGCTCTCATTTACACAAAGTTCACACAAGGCAACACTACTCTGTGGTTTGGAGGTCAGGTTAGTAGTCAGTTTAGGGGATGGAGAGAGACATGATGGAGAGGGTGTGGGGAAGGATTCTGTGATGATGCTGGTAGTACTCTCTCGTTCTGTTTCTAAGCCGTGTTGGTGGTCAAAGGGGTGTTTGCTTTGGGAAAATTCACTGCTCCCTACACTTAGGATTTGAGAATGTTTCTGTGTGTGTTCTCTTTCAATAAAAATGTTAGAAAAGGAGCTCTCTTTGTACTGTCCTGCTCTTAGCATACTATCTTTTCTCCCTTCTCAACTTCACTGCCAAGTGTCTGGGAAGAATAATTTCCACTTGACTGTCTAAGTCCCACTCATTCTCAGCCCATTATGTTCTGGCTTCTGCCCTAGCTCTCTGGAACTGCTTTCACCAAGTCACTGATGACCTTCTAATTGCCAATTGTGCATTTTCCGTCTCGTCCAGCTTGACCTCCCACACCAGGCAACACGGCTTAGCAGCCCTCACTTGTAAGCCTTTCTTCTCTTGACCTCCTCCTCATTCTTCTCTTTCCTTGTGGACTCTTTCAGCTGAGCGTCCCTTCCTCCTTGCTTTGCCCTTCAAATATGGGTGTTTTAGTTTCTTGTCCCTCAATTATGTGTTTCCTAGTTACACCTGTTCAGGCTGCTCTAAAATCGGATTAACAAGCTGGCTGTAGGCATGTTTTCTAGTTCAAAGGATTTTTAACAAATTATGAATCATTCGCCATTGTATAAAAACCGACCGATTTCACATAAAAATCTGGGCTTCTGGAATCAGAAAATTTCAAAAGTGTGGGAACCCTGGAGTTCACCTTGTTGAGGTGTCCTCAATCTTCTTGAAGCAAATATTAGGAGTTTCTTGGTCAAACGTAGAACCCACACTTACCTCGACTTTATAGCCTACTTGGAGTACCCAGAACACTTGAACTTCTCACCACCATCAGATATGTCTCTTAAAAGTAGTGTTTTCAAAATGGTGCAAAAGAATCATCTAGGAAACTTGTTCAAATGCCCCTGCGCCCCCCGGGAGAGCAATTTGATGGGTGTTGGGTGGGGTCCAGAAAAGAATATATTTATTAAAAAAAAAAATCCCAAGTGACTCTGATGCAAGTTGAGTCTGAAGACATCAGTCTGAAGACATCATTTAGGGGATTTCTTGAACTTTTCTCTCTTGAACTCATTCAGTTCCCGGTTGTAAGAGCTTCACTGTCTACAGGATGATATACTATAGAGATAATAATTATAAATATATCTGATCTTTCCTCCTAGGAAAGCTGAGGCTGGGAGTTTTCATCTCTGTGAAAGTCTACAGTCTGATTCAGGTGTGGAATGTGGGTCAAGGAACTATCTTGCTCAATAGGAAAGCTATTAAAGAGTTAAGCAAAAGAGTTGGACAGAGAGGGAGAGGTACCAAGCCAAAGGGACCATGATGGGGAAACCAGAGGACAGTGGAAAGTTTTGGAAGAGACATGAAGAGCAGGGCTCGTAGCAGCTCTTTGAAATAAAGCTTTTCATATTAGCACAGAGGGCTTAGCTAAGTCAGTGTGGACCATTATGTGACAAACACTATGCTAGAGTAATAACGTGTGTCTGTAAAATGTGGTTCCATCAACCCTAGAATCTGAAAATAGTCATGGCTCATTCAGTGAACCACTTAGGTGAGTATCACTCATGCGTGGCATCTGCCTGGATACCTATGTTGTCCAGCAGCCAAATAGGGAGAATGTGGTTACCTGTAGCTACAGAGCTGAACCACTGGTTTGATCCAGCCCTGGGATCTGCTGAATCACTAAGTTAGGAAGAAAAGAGAGCAAAAGGCCTGAGAATAATGCGAGTGGTTTTAGAGCCTGACTGTGGTGGGTTCATTGCTTAAGAGTGAAGCAAGAAGAAGCTAATTGAATGAAAGGGTCAAGGAACTGGTGGCCTTGGTTAGAAAATGGGTCAGTAGGGCCAAGAGAAAATGAGTGTTGATGAAGGGAAATTGTGGTAAAAGAGAAAGTTTGGGGTGATTAAAATCTCAGAAAGCAATCCATTTAAGTTAGTGGTGATATTTCAGTAGGGTCCTGAAGGTCTTTAGAATTGAGAAGATTAAGGAACTATAAGGCAAGGAACACTTTGTGTGTGTTCCATATACAGCTATCTGGAAAAGATGTTTCTTTTTTTAATTGTTTATTTCCACTATGATGTTAATTCACCTATACCCTGACTCATGGTCATCATCATCTTGAGGAAAATATCTCTTTTAAATCAGATTTTTATTCCTTGAAATGATCACAATGAACAGAATAGTTCAGTCTAAATAAATAAATGAGAGCCAGAAAAACAACATCAGATCATGGAATTCCATCATTTTCAAGACTCTCTTTATATAAACCATTCGCCATGTAGACTAGGAAGAAATTATCGTCTACTTTTAATAGCTAAGAAGCATAAGAAGATAAGCCTAAGGTAACAAATTACTAAGTGGCAGAAGCCACGCTAGAATCCCTGTACCTCTATTTTATATTTAATATTTTAGATACTTTATAAATTGCTGAAGTTTTTGGGGATGCATTTAGCATTGATATACATTTTTGTTTTGTAATTATCATTCCAACTTGTCATGCATTTCCCCATGAATGTTCACTAGAAAGTTTAGTTATTCAAAGTCACCAAACAGATAATCCAATTCATTTACTCCTGGTGGGGGGGGTAGGGACTAGGAAGACAACGGATTATTTTTGGTGTTGCACAGCTTAGGTTTACAGGATATTAATAGTTAACTAACAGATATTAATAGTTAACTCACTATTCATTCTTTTACCTTTTGGGATTTTTGGCAGAATTAACAATATATATTTGGGGTGTGGTGTGTGTGTGTATGTGTGTATCTGTGAATTCTCATTTTTACTTGGAGCTCTAATTGTTTATCCAAAGTACAAATATCAAGAGCCACTTCTAAAATTTTCCATCTGTATTTGATGTTCGACTCTCATTTTTCTGTAGAGTATAATGCAAGAGGGCTCTGCATTGACTACCTCTAGAAAAAAATTTTGTATGTAAGTGCAAGTCTCAAGAATAAATTACAGGACTTCCTGTCGTGGCACAGTGGAAACAAATATGACTAGGAACCATGAGGTTGCGGGTTTGATCCCTGGCCTTGCTCAGTGGGTTAAGGATCCGGTGTTGCCGTGAACTGTGGTCTAAGTCGCAGACACAGATCAGATCTGGCATTGCTGTGTAGGCTAGAAGCTGTAGCTCTGATTAGACCCCTAGCCTTGGAACCTCCATATGCCGCAGGTGCAGTGCTAAAAAGACAAAAGACAAAAAAGAGAAGAAAAGAAAAGAAAAGAAAAACTTGAGTTCAAAACCCAGACCATGTATAGAATCTGTATTTCTATTTATAAATGATACATTTTAATCTAGATAACAAGGAACAAGTTGCTTTTTTTTTTTTTTTTGGCCCTGCCTGCTGCACGTGGAAGTTCCCTGGCCAGGGATCAAACCTATGCCACTGCAGCTGCCTGAGCTTCTTCAGTGACAACCCCAGCTCCCTAACCTGCTGTACCACCAAGGAACTCTCATGCCTGGGCTTTCTTCTTACAGACTAAAGCGCATTTTTTTTTCATGTCAAATTGTACTAGACTATTATGGCCAATAGATAATTTTAAATGTGCAATAACATGCAAATAAATTACCAATATCTGGCTGAATATGTACAAAGTACATAATGACCTTCCCATCCATTCTCTTTATATAAATTGGTAGCTTTTGTTTCTAGGTACAGGTAATTTTTTTTTTTAAGGGAGACATGTAGTTCTTCTTGGTGAACATGCAAATACTATTAGAATTGGATACAAGGAGATTTAGAAACCTGAGCACATCCTAACTTTGAACCAGCATTTGACCTGGGAAAAAGATATGACATGAAACATAATCAGATATGATGAAAATACAGAATTCAGGAAGACTGGTTTGTATGGTTCTAAAAGATACAGAAAAATCACTTTTTTTTTCTAGTTTACAAATAGCTGTCAAGTGCCATGGTGGAGATGGCAGTCTTCAAATTCCATGGCAGTTGTGTCAGTTGCTCCCTAATGTCCACAATCTCCTTTCTTTCCACCCATTCCCCAATTTGTTGTTGGAGTGAACTTTATCAAATGATCCCTTTTATTTATTTTTTTATTACTCAAATGAATTTATCACATCAGTAGTTGTATAATGATCATAACAATCTGATTTCACAGGATTTCCATTCCACAGCCCAGGCACATCCCCCGACCCCCCAAACTGTCTCCTCCAGAGACCATAAGTTTTTCAATGTCTGTGACTCAGCATCTGTTCTGCAAAGAAGTTCTGTCTGTCCTTTTTTCAGATTTCACATGTCAGTGAAGCATTGGATGTTGGTGTCTCATTGTATGGCTGACTTCACTTAGCATGATAGTTTCTAGGTCCATCCATGTTGCAAAAAATGCTGGTGTTTCGTTCTTTTTAATGGCTGAGTAATATTCCACTGTGTATATGTACCTCATCTTCTTGATCCACTCCTCTGTCAATGGACATTTAGGTTGTTTCCATGTCATGGCTATTGTAAATAGTGCTGCAATGAACATCGGAGTACATGTGTCTTTGCGAGTCATGGTTTTCTCTGGGTGGATGCCCAGGAGTGGGATTGCTGGATCAAATGGTAGTTCTATGTTTAGTTTTCTGAGGAATCTCCATACTGCTTTCTACAGTGGTTGTACCAATTTACAATCCCACCAACAGTGTACTAGGGTTCCTTTTTCTCCACACCCTCTCTAGCACTTATTGTTTGTAGACTTTTAGATGATGGCCATTCTGGCTGGTGTAAGCTGGTACCTCATCATGGTTTTGATTTGCATCTCTCTAATAATGAGTGATGTTGAACATCTTTTCATGAGTTTCTTGGCCATCTGTATGTCTTCTTTGGAGAACTGTCTGTTTAGATCTTCTGCCCATTTTTTGATAGGCTTATTTGTTTTTTTAGTATTGAGCTATAGGAGGTATTTATAAATTTTGGAGATTAATCCCATGTCAGTCGATTCACTTGCAAAGATTTTCTCCCATTCTGCAGGTTATCTTTTCATTTTGTTTAGGGTTTCCTTTGCTGTGCAGAAACTTTGAAGTTTGATTAGGTCCCATTTGTTTATTTTTGTTTTTGTTGTTAATGTTCTGATAGGTGGATCTGAGAAGATATTGCTGTCATTTATGTCAGAGAGTGTTTGGCCTATGTTTTCCTCCAGGAGTTTTATAGTGTCTGGTCTTATATCTAGGTCTTTAATCCATTTGGAGTTTATTTTTGTGTATGGTGTTAGGGAGTGTTCTAATTTCCTTCTTTTCCATGTGGCTGTACAGTTTTCCCAGCACCAATTATTGAACAAGCTGTCCTTTCTCCATTTTATATTCTTGCCTCCTTTGTTATATATGAGTTGGCTGTAGGGGGCGTGGGTTTAATTCTGGGCTTTCTATCCTGTTCCACTGATCTATATTTCTGTCTTTGTGCCATTACCATGCAGTTTTAATGATTGTTGCTTTGTAGTATAATCTGAAGTCCGGGAGCCTGATTCCTCCAGCTCCATTTTTCTTTCTCAGGATATCTTTGGCTATTCTGGGTCTTTTTTGCTTCCAAACAAACTTTAAAATATTTTGTTTGAGTTCTGTGAAAAATGTCCTTGGTAATTTGATAGGGATTGCATTGAATCTGTAGATTGCCTTAGGTAGTATAGTCATTTTGATAATATTAACTCTTCCAATCCACAATCATGGTATATCTCTCCATCTATTTGTGTCATCTTTGATTTCTTTCACCAGTGGCTTATAGTTTTCAGAGTACAGGTCTTTTGTCTCTTTAGGTAGGTTTACTCCTAGGTATTTTATTCTTTTGGATGCGATGGTAAATGGGATTGCTTCCCTAATTTCCTTTTCTGCTCTTTCATTGTTAGTGTATAAAAATACCATCGATTTCTGTGATCCCCTTTTAAATCCTTCAATGGCTCTCCACTGCCCTCAGGATAAAATTCATATTTCATATCAGGGTCCCTGTCTTCCTCTCTGCTTTCATCTCCTTTTGAGATTCTTTTCATGTTCCTCCAGTTATGATAACACACCAGCATCTAACCACAGCTTTGTTCCTTTCTCACACTTCTCTCTCCACCAACCCTCCCTTCTCATTCATCACACCTTCTGAAGGTCCTTCCCTGAATTCTTCTGTTTAAGTTTTACTCCTCTGCATTCCCATTCTATTGTGTGTTTATCTTGATCATGCCATTTATCTTATTCAATCATATTTAGTAGTTATTTCCTCTACCAGAGAATAAATGTCTTAAGGACCAAAACTTTATAGACCTTTGATGTCAAACCTTATAGACCCTACAGTGTAGGAAACACAATAGATGCTGGTAGATGTTTGCTGAATGAATGAATGAATGAATGAATGAATAAATAAATAAATAAATGCAATGGGCACTAACCAAACACAAGCATGAGGATAGGTTCTTGGTGGGGACAGATACTGACAGTTGAGTTGACCAAATTCGTAGTTATTTATTTGGAAGTTTGGACTGTGAAGACAATATTCCCTTTGTAGAGAGCATTTAGAAGAATATGAGGGGGAGGAAATCAGTGGGAATTCTCACCCTACTCCTCTGTCCAAGGTTAGAGAGGTGCTTTGAGGTTAGTCAAGGTTATATACTTGTAGGAAAGAGATAACTGGAATGACATCCCTGCCAGTCTTTCCTTTCAGGGAAACATAGATTCAGTTTTCCTATTTCGTCTCCTTCCCAGAGGCATTGGCTAGCCTGCCCCTGAGATTAAACCAAATACCAGGTGGCCTTGATGAAGCCCAGGAGGAGATAAGCACAGCTTTTGGGCACAGATGATTCATTTTCTCCAACTTCACCCATTTGTGCACTGGGGATAATAGTATAGGCTGCCTCATAGAGATGTTGGGAGGATTAGGGAGCTCAGAGAGATAATAAACATAAAAGAGCATTGAACAGATGCTTCAGGATTCAGTCTGGGAGGCAGAGGAGAACTCTCTGTAAATGTCCCTGCCTCTTTATCCGTCCTTCATCTCCAGACCACGGTCTGAATGTGCAGACTTAAATGGCAGACGGAAGAAATGGGGTGCAAGGTCTGGGACTTTATTTTCAAGCCTGTTCCACAATATCATGGCTAATTTTTGTGGACTATTCAAGCCAATGACATTTTCTGAACCCCAGCTACACTAGACCCCTCAGACACGTAAGCCAGATAAGAAGCCCCGGGCACTTCTTTAAAGAAAACTTTGTGGACTGAAGAAACCATAATGACCCCAGAGCAAAGGACACCAAAGCGACCCCACTTCTGAAGATCTGGGTTGGGATTATCCATTTGGTGGACTTTTAGGGGCATGTTTTAGAAGTCAAAGTGCCTCACACAAGACACAGTGGAAAAGTAACCACTGAATCAATTTAAATAAATTAAACTGAAGTCCTATACTTTTCCTCTACTATCTAGACATTTTGGGGGCTCTTTTCTCAAACTGTATGGAGACATGTGTTGGGGGGCTGCTTGCTGATGTCCATACCATTGCACTGTGGTAAGCAATGTCAGCAAATAATGGAAACAGATCTAAGAACAGTAACAACAAAGAAAATCTGAGTTGTAGAAAGTGTTTGGGGGACATTGAAGTTTAACAGCTAACTAGTTAACAAAGGTCCATGGATATATGCAAAGTATTTTTATTTAGATATAAAGGGTAATGGACAGAACTAGAATTCTTAGGAAATCTCAGGAAATCACAGAAATAATTTAGGGAAGTATTTTTTCTATAACACAATTACTTTTCTATGAAAAATGTTCCTAATTTATTGATTTTTTTTTTTAGATTGGAATAAAATAATTCAGTCACTCTTCTTTTTTGCTGAAAGTAAAAATTATAGTAACAATCTAGACACAACAGTGGAATTCTTATGAACTATACATTTTGTAGGGAAGTTTCTCTCAAGAGTGCTCTCTCTCTCTCTCCCTCTTTTTTTTTTTTTTTTGGCCCACTCCGGCAGCACTTGGAAGTTCCCAAGCTAGGGGTCAAATCTTAGCTGTAGCCTCTGGCCTGATGCAAGCAACCAGCCATAGCAACCAGAGATCCAAGCTGCATCTGCAACTTACATCACAGATCGCGGCAATGCCAGATCCTTAACCCATTGATCAAGGCCAGGGATCGAAGCCATGTCCTCATGGGTACTAGTCAGGTTCATAACCCACTGAGCCACAACAGAACTCCCAGGAAGCTTTCTCTTTTTTGTGAATCAAAAAGCAATTTTCTCAATACTTGTGATCATAGAGCAGGGCACCTTGCATATCCTTTTTGAGACAAAAGTCTTACAGAACTCTAATATTTTAATTATGTGGATGTGAACTTAGTAAAATTTGAAATATTTTAGGCCCTATACTTGAGGCAATGCCTATGTACTTTGGCTAAGGATTTTCTCTTTCTTTCCTTCTTCCCTCTCTCCCTCTCTTCTTCCCTTCCTTCTTTCTTTCTTCTTTTTTTTTTTTTTCTGCAAGGCTGCACCTGTGGCATACAGAAATTACTGGGCTACAAGTCGAATTGGAGCCACAGCTACAGGCCTGTGGCACAGCCACAGCAACATGGGATCCGAACTGTATCTGTGACCTATGCTACAGCTTGCGGCAATGCCAGGTCCTTAACCCACTGAGCTAGGCCAGGATCAAACTCACATCCTCATGAACACTATGTTGAATTCTTAACCCACTGAGCCACAGCGGAAACTCCAGGATTTTCTTAACAAATCTTTATTCACACATTTGGTAGTCTTAGGGTTAGCAAGACAGCTCACTGATAAAATTATGTCAGTGTCACTTCAGAAATGGAAAAACTAATAGTTAATTTGATTCCATTGACTTTCTTCCTGTAGTCTAATTTGTTTCCTTCTGGATTCTGTAGTCCTTTCTTGGAAAATATTTTTTTCCTTTTTTATTTTAATTTATTTTTTAAAATCATATATATATATATATATTTTTTTTTTCTACTGCACAGCATGGTGACCCAGTTACACATGTATGTATACATTCTTTTTTCTCACATTATCATGCTCCATCATAAGTGACTAAATAGAGTTTCCAGTGCTACATAGCAGGATCCTATTGCTAATCCACCCCGAAGGCAACATTCTGCATCTATTTACCCCAAGCTCCCAGTCCCTCCCACTCCTTCCCCTTCTCCCTTGACCACCAGAGGTCTATTCTCCAAGTCCATGGTTTTCTTTTCTGTGGAAAGGTTCCTTTGTGCCGTATATTATATTCCAGATATAAGTGATATCATATGGTATTTGTCTTTCTCTTTCTGACTTACCTCACTCAGTATGAGTCTCTAGTTCCATCCATGTTGCTGCAAATGGCATTATTTTGTTCTTTTTTATGGATGAGTAGTATTCCATTGTGTATATATACCACATCTTCTTAATCCAATCATCTATTAATGGACATTTGGGTTGATTCCATGCCTTGGCTATTGTGAATAGTGCTGCAATGAACATGCGGGTGCATGTGTCTTTTTTAAGGAGAATTCTGTCCGGATATATGCCCAAGAGTGGGGTTGCTGGGTCATATGGTAGTTCCATGTATAGTTTTCTAAGATACCTCTGTACTGTTCTCCATTGTGGTTGTACCAGCTTACATTCCCACCAACAGTGCAGGAGGGTTCCCTTTTCTCCACACCCCCTCCAGCATTTGTTATTTGCGGACTTATGAATGATGGCCATTCTGACTGGTGTGAGGTTGTATCTCATGGTAGTTTTGATTTGCATTTCTGTAACAATAAATGATGTTGAGCATTGTTTCAAATGCTTAATGGAAAATATTTAACGATATCATTGTTTTTCTGATTATCATGCCTCAGCTATTTTTAAAACATGTTCACATTTATATAACTTTAGGAAATAAATTTTACACTTCTTTTCCATTTTTCCAGTCCTGAAACATTCTCTTTACTTCTCTGTTTGTTTCTAGTGTAACTATCTTACCATTCTGCTAGATAATTTTAACTTTCACTTTCATAGAACTTGTTTTGAAATTCAGAGTTATTTTAGACCCAGCATGTGGCCCATTTCAACTATTTTGATGCCTTGCTTTTAAAACTAGGTGACCCATGCTCTGTATTTTCTATGGGCAAATGTATACTTACTTTTATAACAGTAATTCTACCTTTGATTTACAACACATTTTTCTTTTTTTTTTCTTAGTAATTTAACTCTGTGTATATCTCTGCAATTCATGTGGGGCTAAGAGCTATATGGATACAATTTTGCAGCAACTTCTCAAATGTGTTTTAAATCACTACACCATAACACCTTTCTATTAAGCCAATATTTTCAATTAGATATTCTTTACTCAAAAGATCTTTATTTTGCCTTTACCTATAGAGAACTCTATTTGCCACATGTTGGCAGAGACACTTAAATGTTCTCAATCTTGATATATTTCTCAACATACTACTCCTCCTTGTTTTTATCATCATTTAAAAATAATCTACAAAGGGAGTTCCCGTTGTGGCACAGCAGAAACGAATCCAACTAAGGACCATGAGATGCGGGTTGGATCCCTGGCCTCGCTCAGTATGTTGAGGATCCGGCGTTGCCATGAGCTGTGATGTAGGTCGCAGATGCAGCTCAGATCCTGTGTTGCTATGGGTATGGTGTAGGCCAGCAGCTGTACCTCCGCTTGGACCCCTAGCCTGGGAACCTCCTTATGCCGCAGGTGCAGCCCTAAAAAAAAAAAAAAAAAAGTCTACAAAGAAACAGAGTAAAAGCATGGTGAACCCTAGCTAGTCTAGTTTATTTATTTGTGTAGAGACAGATGAATTCTGAAGAAGTTTAATAGAAGAAAAGGCAATAATAATGAGACTGACTTGGTATCTTGGCCCTTTGGCTCTGACATGAGCACTGTTTTATGACACATCATGATATTTTCAACAGTGAAACACAATGTATGATGGTAGCTAAAAAGTAGTTGTCCATCCACAGTGACCTTTCCAATAAATATGTGACTGTTATCTCACTGCCTCAAAAATACAGGGGGACTATGTAACATATCAGTGAGTGATTTCAAAGGCTTCTATATGACTTTAAGCTGTGATGATAGGGGTAGTATATTTAAGAAATTCCTAAA
The DNA here is from genome assembly GCF_016906955.1 of Phacochoerus africanus. NCBI lineage: Eukaryota > Metazoa > Chordata > Mammalia > Artiodactyla > Suidae > Phacochoerus > Phacochoerus africanus. The sequence goes on along the minus strand of NC_062549.1, from coordinate 70,720,575 downwards.
TCAAATAATTGATTGAATCAACAGGAATGACTGAGAGCCTAAAAAAATAGGAAAAGGATTTAGTAGATCTTTTTTTTTTTCTTTTCTTTTCTTTTCTTCCATCCTTTGTCTTCTTAGGGCTACACCTGCAGCACATGGAGGTTCCCAGGCTAGGGGGCCATTCCGAGCTGTAGCTGCCAGCCTACACCACAGCCACAGCAAAGCAGGATCCGAGCTGCATCTGTGCCTACACCACCGCTCACGGCAACGCTGGATCCTTAACCCACTGAGCGAGGCCAAAGATCAAACTCGAAACCTCATGGTTCCTAGTTGGATTTGTTTCCACTCTGCCATGGCAGGAACTCCAAGGATTTAGTAGATCTTAAGTTGCAAGGTCTACTTTATTTGGCTTATTTTGTAAATACACTAGTAGAAATCTGTATAAGGTGTAGGACGTTGTGGGGATTTATTGCTATTACATGCCGCTGTAACCAGGGAATCCAGAATGCCTATATCCTTTCATACCCATAGTTTTTCCTAAAGGAATAACCCCAAGAACCAGCAGCAGAATACATTCTCAGGTAACTTTTCATGGCTTTGTATGTACCTAATAATTCGACATAGAGTTTCTATTAAACTTGGGTTGGAGGGTGTTTCTTGAGCCTGAAGATTTAGATGCAGTAAAAAGATTTCTGAATCCTGGAGCCAGTATCTGGAAGCAGAGATGGAGTGAAGGGGGGGGGGGGGACAAAAAACAAATGTAAAAGAAAAGACTTGGGTCTTCAAAGCCATCCTACTCCATGGAGTGGGAGAGAGAGGTTTCCTGAGTAGACCCCAGGAGCTGAGTCCTTCCAAAATCTCCAGCTACCACACACAGGTAGGAAAATAGACATTTGCAAGAAAGGGAGAACAGAGTGCATTACATACATTGTTGTGTGTTTTAAGGCATGGGGATCCCATATTGCCAATGAATGTCCTGGGCATCAGAATAATTAAGTCGAATCACCTTTTTTTTTTTTTTTGTCTTTTTGCTATTTCTTGGGCCACTCCCACAGCATATGGAGGTTCCCAGGCTAGGGGTCGAATCGGAGCTGTAGCCCCCGGCCTACGCCAGAGCCACAGCAACGTGGGATCCGAGCCGCGTCTGCAACCTACACCACAGCTCACGGCAACGCCGGATCATTAACCCACTGAGCAAGGGCAGGGACCGAACCCGCAACCTCATGGTTCCTAGTCGGATTCGTTAACCACTGTGCCACGACAGGAACTCCCAAATCTCCTTTTATTCTCCTGGTAGAACACTGGGAAGTGGATCTCCCTGGACTGAGGTTGCGGTAGAACATTTCCTAGTGGATTGATGTATAAAGAGAGAAACACACACTTGAATTCTGGGAAGGGACAGGTAAGACATTGGAAATGAGTTAATGCCTGAGTTGTTTGGAAGATAAGTAGGAGCTAACTAGGTGATAAAAACGGGGAGGAGACATTTCAGAGCAAAGGGACAGATGTAGAAAATCATTGGGTGTTTTTCCTATGGAACTATGAGCAGTGTGATTGGGCTGGACCATCAAGTGGCGCAGTCATGCATCAACTGTGCCCTGGATGGTCTCAAGAGCAGCCTCGCAGACTGATTTTAGAACCCTCATCGTGAGACAATATACCCCTCTCAAAATTCTTTGGCTGTTCTCAACAATCTCACTATATCAATTTTGTGAGGCAGGCATTTTCATCTTGGGTGTTATTCTGGAAAAGCTTTAGTGAAACTCTTTGTGTCTTAGTCCAAGCATATATTAACAGAGACAATCCTACTTCACGGGTCTTTGGAGTACATAAGGAACCATGTTTATGAAAGGTGCTATGTAACCTGAAAAGTACAATACAAGAGTTAGGATTGTTAAGCGGATGAGATTTATACCATGTCATATTTTTACCATATAGCAAAAATATTTTTTAAAGTATCCATTTAAAAACGTGATGTTCGATAAACACAAATCATTTAATCTTACTATGTGCCATTTTTTTATAGACCTCATCTCAATAAAAATGGTTATATTTAAGAAAAACTGTAAAGCACAAATGTCAAATATATGGCGCATGGGACCCAATTCCTCAGTTATGTTCCCAAGGTAGACGTCGATAATTGATAACATGGTTTCCACTGTGTCAGGACGGAGTATCAAAATTCTTCTCAACATTCCAAGTAAATAAAACTAATATGTAAAAGTTGACCCTTGAAATCTATTACTATTTTTACTGGATTAAATCCAGGTGAGGGCAGAGGGTGCTTTTCTTCCGCTGCAAGCCATCCTTGCAAACGACTAATTCAGAGAGGAAAACCTCTGTCTCTAAACATACCTAGGAATGAGAATGTGAGAATTGTGAAGTGAGTTTTCTTAACAATGCAATGAGAGGAATACTTTAAAAAGAATTGGGTTCTTTTTTTGGTATCTCAGATTATTGATTGCTTAATTCCCTTCAAATTCAACATGGTTTCATATCAGTTGTGTTAGTTTTAAAGTGATGATTATAAAATGACTAGGTTTGTGCCAAATAATAAATATAAATTCAAGTAAAAATATCCTTGAATAGATCAGAACAGTTTTGTGAATGGAGTCTAGAATACAGACAGATGCATTAAAATGCCATAACCATGTATACACATAGTTACCAAGTCATTGTCAGATACTATTTTCATGCATCATTTTGATGCTGCTTAATGTAGGATATGCTGAAAAGCTATTATTTGGTCTTTTCAAAAATACCTAGTAAATAATCTCCTGCCCAATTACACTTTTCTTTAAGATTAAAAAACTACGGCCTTAAAGATGTAGAATGGTTTTCTTCTGAATGTATGGCAAAATATCAAAAAACATGCTGCTTTTAAACTGGTAAGTACTTGATAACAGACACACTTAGAATGGATAAGTGGTGAGCCCGGGGAAGAGGGATGCAGGGGGATAAGAATGTCCTTAGCACTATGCAAAGGTTCTGCTATGGAGGGAATGAAGACGAGGTTTTGGGGTAAATTGGACATGTGTGCTCCTTCTGACTTGGGGCCCACCTTCCTGCGAGACCAGCACACCTGTGCCCAGGAAGCGGACTGCCGTGTTGACCGTCATGAGTGATGGGAAGCAAGAGCCACAGGCTACTCCTTCAGTCCCTCAGTCCCACTAAGACCTGGCCTCGTGGGATTGTCCCTTCTTTCACAAAGGAAGGTCATCCCCCTACCTCCCGAGGGATGGATGGTTGGTTTTTTGGTTTGGTTTTGTTTTCTGAGCCAGGTGACAGATCATAGCACTATGTGAAGGAAGTGGGGTGGTTTTAAGATCAACAGAGGAATAAAACGCTGCCTACTGCCGTCTCTTATAGGCGAATGCCGCTTTGCCAAGAAGCTGTATTTGAACAGCTATGGGGGTGAAAAGGCCTGTTCTGTAACGTTAATCAGTATGTGATGTAACACTGGATTCAGATACATTTCATAATTAAGGGTGCATTTTAGCTATCCCTTCATCCGTGGTGCAATAAATGGATACTCTTGTTCCAATGACCCAGTTCTTTCAGTTTTATTCATTTAATACATGCAGTGCAGAGAGCTAGAGACCCAGGCCAGCAAGATGCCAGCTTTTCCTTGGCTAGACATTAGGAAATAGACAGAGAAGTGATAACCCTGCACGCTCGGATGTCCTGGGGGGAGATGTCAGTTCAGATCAGATCTAAAAGGCAACCTCATAGAAATAAAAGAGAAAAATACACTCATCCGAACCCTTGTCAAGTGTTCATCAGCTCTTTAAATTTTGTAGAGAGCATACTGATGTATTATATCTCACATGAAGTCATTTATTCCTTTTCTGTATGTAAATAAATGAAGAATGAGCAGGCGTGGATTCTGAAAGAAAAAATTACAGGGACTTTATCCCGTGACTTTGGGGATTTTAATTTTAACCTAGTCAGTCATTTCCCCCTTGATAACAAAGGGGGAAGCAGTAGAACATTGCAGTTAAATATTTGAGCATCAGAGTTGGACAGATAGACTTTATCAAGTGTCGGTTCTTCCACTTACTACTTCCATAATATCAAATTCTTTGTGTAGCAAAAGAGGATAATAGAACCTATCCACTGGCACTCTTGGGTGGCAGTTGACACAGCACTTTCAATGTGTATGGCTTGGACTTCTATATATGTGCATTTTATTAATATACCTTAGCATAATGTAAGGTGTGGAGACTAGTGGTCATCTAGCATTGAGTCATTCAATTAAACACACATACACATTGAGTGTGTTACACATTGATGGATATAAAAATGGACAGTTTTTAAACATCATCAGACATCTGAACTCAGATGTCTTTGCTTGCTTTTCAAGACATTTACAACACTAGCTGCTTGACTTCCGCAGATAGTTACGTATATAAATAGTGGCACAAGGCACTGACACAATGACAATTAGGTAACTTCGAACTTCTCAAGATACAACTAGTAAAGGGTTTATGTTCAAGGAGAAATAGGTGTTCTAGGTGTCAGCTTCTTGAGGCTGTTGCTCCAAAGGAGGTCACTGCCCCGAGTAATGAGAACAGTTGGGAATCTCACCCATTCTCTATTGCCTGAAGGTCAACAGCCATCTGGTCTAACTCATGCTGGCTTTCCAATTGAGAATGAAAACAGATTTTCTATTTTGTCCAAGAACAAAGGGCATGGCTGCATCGTGGAAAATGGAGATGACACAGTTGCCTTCATCCATGCAGAGTGTGTATCTCAACTTTCTGTAAATGCGTTCTTGGGTAAAAGGTTTTGTGATGGAGAGGCAAAAGTATAGGGAAAGAGGGGGACAGTGAGTCATGCCCTGGAATCCTCGTGGAATGATAAGGCAATTACAGAAACGAGAAGGTTCTTTTTGGTTAATCCAAGTGCTATCTTCCAAATAGAGAGAATAAATCCACCAGTCAGTGAGCTGCTTACTCTTTGCAAATGATGAAAGAGAAGTTTTATACTTCAGCATGGTATGTTAGGAAGCTTTCCCTTTGCATTTTTCATAAAAGAAACCTGACATCCTGAACAGGGCACTGACCAATAGATTAAAATCACTTACGCAGAATGTCCTCTTACTTTCTTGGTGGGCCACGTGCTGATCCAGTAGTCATCCATTTTTTCCCCTTTCCCAGACACCAGTTAACAAATATTACCTGGTGATAAAACTGTCCAATTTTCTTATCACAAAAATTACAAACATTGGGGAAAAAATGCTGAGCTCGGGTAAGATATCTTATCTTGTCTTAAATAGTTCAGACATATTACAGAGCCCCGTGCACTTGGTGAAATGTTTAAAATAAATACTCAAGTGCCAAGTACCTTGTTCTTTCCACTTTATTTGAGGGATATTAAATATGTTGCAATTAATTTCATATGCTATATTAAGACATTCCATTTATATGCTCAAAACTACAGGGGTCTCCATAACAGCCCTAACTAATTCCGTTTTGCAGTACAAGGGACATTGTTAATGTGCAAAGATTAGAAAATGCATCCTCTTTGATCTTTGCTCCTTACTGAAAGACAGCATTCAGACACCAGGAATGCATTTTTCTTCAAATAGTTGATTTCTCCTAGAGGAAGATATGATTAAATAGAATACTCCAGACTTAATAAGGCAACAAAAGAACTGGCAATTTTTTTTTTTTTTTTTTTAGCTCTCTTCATTCTAGTATCTCAAAGCTGTTTGCCTTGGGATTTAGAAATTGAGACAAAACAAGTTGCTGACCCCCAGAACGGAACAACCAAGTTAGTTATTTTGGTTGTGCCAGTGTTGAAACAGAACATGTGCCAGAGGCAGGCACACTTTGCAGAGTGGGCATTTTGTACCGTCTATTTGAATTGATGGCTCAGCATATAGATTGGGCATCTGTACAAATGCTTTAAAAAATGAAAAAAAAAAAATTGAACCCTCACGAGTAAGGAAACTAGAGGTTTAGAAAGGAAAATGACTTTCACTGCTACTTTCCACATTCCTTCAAGTCTCTCCTTGTTTGCAGCTGTTCTCTGTAAACCCAGCTTCATGCAGTCTTTCCTGAATGATGCGATTGCCAGGTGTAAGGGTAGGCACTAGAGTTTTGCTTGTGTTCGCAATGAGTTTTCATGGGGCTTACCATGTGTTGATAAGACCTCACCTCGAGATATTTAGAGCCCCAAGACAAAGTCTCAACAGCCAAGCTTTTTAGAGAAGCTTCAGCTAATTTCAAACCTATTTCTATTTATGCCCGTGAAAAAGAAGAAATAGCAGATAGCTGTGGCCAGGCTCTCTCCCACAAGCCTTGCCGAGTATAGCTGGACTGGCAGTGTCCTCACCTCCTCTGCCTTCCATTTTCTATTCTATGTGACAGCTGGAGCGATAGCTCATACAGTATTCCATGGCTCCCCATTGCCCTTTAGATGAGGACAAGCACCTTTAATTGGCTTTCCACAGCAGGCATGATCTGGCCTCCATGTACAGACAGCCTCCTCTCAGGCTCAAGGTCTTCCAGCTACAGTGACTTTCTCTCAGTTACTCCTCTGTGTCTGGACAGCTGGAAATACTCTTTCCTCTACAGAGCCCTCCATCAGAATTAAACCTTCCAAGCTTAGGAACAAGGCCTCCCAAAGTTCACAAAATAGCATTTTCATAATTGGTCTTATACTCATTCCCAAGTAGAGATCAGGCTCTAAGCATGATTTCCATGTCCGTGGAAACACTCTGATTCCAAATTCCTTTTTTCTGGGTTTGGCATCATGATTTGATTCTATGAATGGCATGAAAAAACTGCCAGAGGTGGATTAATAATGTGAATGAGATGGTATTGAAATTTTTTGGCCACATGTGCAGCATATGGAAGTTCCCAGGGCCAGAGATTGGATCCCAGCTGGAGCTATGACCTATACCACAGCTCACAGCAACACCGAATCCTTAACCCAGGGAATGGCCAGTGAGCAAAGGGTGCCTCCACAGACATAAGCTAGATCATTAACCCCCGTGCCACAGTAGGAACTCTCATGTTATCAGAATTTTCTTCAATAAAGACTGCAAAAACCTTAAAAATGTATTAACCTAGAACTCTGAGTTCACGACAGAAGGATAATTTTTCAGAATGTTTTCTTTGAAGTACCTTTTCAATTTAACAAATATTTCTTGAAAGCCTTCCTCAAGAAAGGAAGTTCAGAAATTCTTTGGTAGTGGTCAGACCTTTTCACCTGTTTTACTTCAGCAGTATTTAATTTCATTTGTGAGTTCCCTGTCTGGCACCTGTATGTATTAGTAGGTGGGAACACACAATGAATGATATTTAATCACACACAATGAATATTTAAGTACTTACCACATATACATACCTGAGTTGGGAGCATCATCAGAATTCTGAGAACGTAATACTGAGCTAAGTAGACACGTTACTCTCTCGTGGAGTTGGGATCTATCAGGGGAGACCTGCGCTACAATTTGTAATCACATATTGTGGGCAGTGGCGTCAAAGGACATATACAAGGTAGTGTGATGATATGTTAAGAATCCTGGGGGTGGGCGGGGAGGGGCATGGAAGGTTGCCCTCCTTCCTCCTGCTCACCACTGCATGGAGGGGATGTTTGTGCTGAAGAAGGAATAAGGCAGAACTACATGAAGTGGGGGAGCTCCCGTTGTGGCTCAGCGGGTTAAGAACCTGGCAAGTGCCCGTGAGGATATGGGTTCAATCCCTGGCCTTGCTGGGTGTCTGTGGCATAGGTTGTAGATGGGGCTCAGATCTGGCATTGCTGTGGCTGTGGCATAGGCTTGCAGCTAAGACCGCGAGCCTGGGGACTTCTGTATGCTGTGGGTGCAGCCCTAAAAAAGACAAAAAAAAAAAACCAAAAACCAACACCAAACAAACAAAAAAACTACATGAAGTGGGGTGAGGAGTTGAAAATTTGCCCAGAATGAGGGAAGAGCATGTAAAAGTGATATTTGGCATCATTCAGGCTCCAAAGAGTAGTTTTTCCCAGATTTGTATTTACTTTTACTAAAATCAGTCTCCCTCACATCAGTATTCCCCAGTCACGTCCAAATAAGTTCCTTCAGCCCGTAGCCTTAGGCTGGTGCCCCCAGCCCTCTGGGTGGATGGGTGGTCCCTGTACCTTGTGAAATCTGAGGGACTGCAGGGAGGCCTTCAAAGATTTCTGCCAGATATTGCCTTTAGTGGCTTCACAGGGTAATTCGTCTGTTTTAGGCAATGTTCCCCGAAGAAACATGAACTCTTCAAAGAGTAGTAACCCCATTAGACCATAATGAATCATATGTTAGATGCTACTCAGGAAACCACTTAACAACTCAAGGACGTCCAGCCAGAAGAAGTCATCCTGGGGAGAGATGCATTACGGATCTTGAAGAGAGGGCCTCTGTTGACAGGCACTTGTTTATGCACATTTAACTCTAGACTTTGTCCATTTATTCATTCAAGAAATAGTCATTTATTTTTTCCTTTCTTTCTTTTTTGTTTTTTTTTTTTAACCGCTACTCTTGCGGCATATGGAAGTCCCCAGGCTGGGGGTCTAATTGGAGCTGCAGCTGCCAGCCTACACCACAGCTCACAGCAATGCTGGATCCTTAATTCACAGAGCGAGGCCAGGGATTGAACCTGTGTCCTCATGGATACTAGTCGGGTTTGTAACCCCCTGAGCCACAATGGGAACTCTTTTTTTTTTTTTTTTTTTTTTTTAACCAACCTAATCTTTCCCTTCAACTACCTAATCTTTGGCTTCCTTACATTGGGGAAACTAATAGGTTGTATGTTTCTTCATTAGATACATTCTAAAAATGATTTTTAATGCTCCAGTCATATTGAAAAAGGATTTGAGACATGAAACAATTGCTTGTAAAGAGCTTAGGACCAAATGCCTGGCACA